>NC_085991.1:33346283-33646283 GCF_030014385.1 Trichomycterus rosablanca | reverse complement strand
CCCTACGAAGCGCACTTACAGCAGAAAGCAGGTGGTCATTTGGAATACCGCCTATGACTTTGGGTCACGTTAGCCTGACATGTAAAATGTTACCAGGATCAGATTACATAAAAATTACAATTCGCGCAATGCAAATAATTAATTAACCAAAATAACAAACCCTTTGTCGCGTCGAACCAGAGGTTAGTGTGGAAATGCCCGCTGTAGTCGCCTGTTTAAAGAAGCAAGTCGTTAGACGACCAGATAACACTCGACACCTGAGCGCAGCCATATTGCGACGAGACAGAGTCTATGACGGCAAGCGTGGAAGGACAATTAACGTTTTGGAATTTTCGGAAAACTTCAGCGATTCACTGGTGGTCGATTGAATCAATTTGAAGAGTCGATTCTACAATGTTGTTTTCTTTTAACGTCAAAATGGTGATACACAGCAACTACGAAAAAGTATAACACACACACACACAGCTACACATTAGCTTACTTATATTTAAGGTTAGGTCAGCAACTTCTGCATTTGGTGGTTTATTATTATGAAACCAAATTTCTAGGTCAGGTCTACACTCTACACGTCTTTTAGCTATTTACAAGAAATGGTTCTATTTGTATTGATTGTTGGTGCTCAGTGTAGTGTAACAGCCATATTTTAGCTTTACACCCTGTCATGTTTTATAAATGGTTTGGGCAAAACCACATCATAATAGTTTTAAAGCATTGGTTTTGCACAACCTTGTCTGCTATGGAAAATTACCAAACGTGACAAATTTCCTGTCAGCGTTTTCAGTCCCTCTGTTACAGGAATCGAAGCAATCTTTGAGGAATCGAGTCCAAATCATTTTAGTTGACTCCAGATTCTCTCTGCATGGATTCATACAATCGAATCAGCTCGTGTAACCAGAAGCAGCACAACAGATCATTTGCCCACTCGTTGTAGTACAACAGCTAAGTATTTCAAGTATTTATTAAAATTGTAAGCATAATAAGAAAAAAAATGTCAGAACCAGAGGAGTGGGACAGATTCTCAGACGATGCTGCGCCTACGAGTTTTTTCCGGAATCTAAGTAAGTGTCATTGTCATTAATTATAAATATAAATACAGTATTAGAAATAGCATACGTCAGTTTGACCTATTCAAAAAATATTATTCAAACAAGCAAAAATTAAATCAGATGTAAATTATTAGACAACTGTCTAAACAAGAGGAATTAAGGCAGAACTGAAAGTAAACTTAACACTAAGCATACCAAAACAAGTTGTTTTTGAATTTATCATATCTGATATAAGCTTATAGTTTTTGCAAAAAATATATTTAGATTGTTTTAAAAAAGCTAAATAAATACATAAGAGGTGTTTGAAGATGCAGGGAGTAGAAAAAATACACTGCGGTAAAGTTGGTTTCATATTCGCATATTCGGATTTCTATCTTCAATAGCTTTTAAAAGGTGCGTGCTATAGGCTTAATAGTAGCAAATTATCGTTGTTGACATCCAAGACAAGCAGCTACAACTTTACTTTACTTCACAAATGTTTGTCTTCTGAAATCCTCATATAGCATGTTGTGTTTAGGGCTGCCGTGAGCGCAGCAAGCGCTAAGGGACCGTCTATAAATTACAATACACAGTAAAAACACAAGTGTGCAGTGTATACAGTGTACACTGAGACGATCACTGTATACAGTGTATCACAAAAGTGAGTACACCCCTCACATTTCTGCAGATATTTAAGTATATCTTTTCATGGGACAACACTGACAAAATGACACTTTGACACAATGAAAAGTAGTCTGTGTGCAGCTTATATAACAGTGTAAATTTATTCTTCCCTCAAAATAACTCAATATACAGCCATTAATGTCTAAACCACCGGCAACAAAAGTGAGTACACCCCTAAGAGACTACACCCCTAAATGTCCAAATTGAGCACTGCTTGTAATTTTCCCTCCAAAATGTCATGTGATTTGTTAGTGTTACTAGGTCTCAGGTGTGCATAGGGAGCAGGTGTGTTCAATTTAGTAGTACAGCTCTCACACTCTCTCATACTGGTCACTGAAAGTTCCAACATGGCACCTCATGGCAAAGAACTCTCTGAGGATCTTAAAAGACGAATTGTTGCGCTACATGAAGATGGCCAAGGCTACAAGAAGATTGCCAACACCCTGAAACTGAGCTGCAGCACAGTGGCCAAGATCATCCAGCGTTTTAAAAGAGCAGGGTCCACTCAGAACAGACCTCGCGTTGGTCGTCCAAAGAAGCTGAGTGCACGTGCTCAGCATTACATCCAACTGCTGTCTTTGAAAGATAGGCGCAGGAGTGCTGTCAGCATTGCTGCAGAGATTGAAAAGGTGGGGGGTCAGCCTGTCAGTGCTCAGACCATACGCCGCACACTACATCAAATTGCCTCTTCTGAAGTCTCTACACAAGAAAGCCCGCAAACAGTTTGCTGAAGACATGTCAACAAAGGACATGGATTACTGGAACCATGTCCTATGGTCTGATGAGACCAAGATTAATTTGTTTGGTTCAGATGGTCTCAAGCATGTGTGGCGGCAATCAGGTGAGGAGTACAAAGATAAGTGTGTCATGCCTACAGTCAAGCATGGTGGTGGGAATGCCATGGTCTGGGGCTGCGTGAGTGCAGCAGGTGTTGAGGAGTTACATTTCATTGCGGGACACATGACTCCAATATGTACTGTGAAATACTGAAGCAGAGCATGATCCCCTCCCTCCGGAAACTGGGACGCAGGGCAGTGTTCCAGCATGATAATGACCCCAAACACACCTCTAAGACGACCACTGCTTTATTGAAGAGGCTGAGGGTAAAGGTGATGGACTGGCCAAGCATGTCTCCAGACCTAAACCCAATAGAACATCTTTGGGGCATCCTCAAGCGGAAGGTGGAGGAGCGCAAAGTCTCGAATATCCGCCAGCTCTGTGATGTCGTCATGGAGGAGTGAAAAAGCATTCCAGTGGCAACCTGTGAAGCTCTGGTAAACTCCATGCCCAGGAGAGTTAAGGCAGTTCTGGGAAATAATGGTGGCCACACAAAATATTGACACTTCAGGAACTTTCACTAAGGGGTGTACTCACTTTTGTTGCCGGTGGTTTAGACATTAATGGCTGTATATTGAGTTATTTTGAATAAATTTACACTGTTATATAAACTGCACACAGACTACTTTTCATTGTGTCAAAGTGTCATTTTGTCAGTGTTGTCCCATGAAAAGATATACTTAAATATCTGCAGAAATGTGAGGGGTGTACTCACTTTTGTGATACACTGTACCTCTTATCCTGGTGATTTTAACATCTGCAGGCCTGTAATATAAGGTTCTTGTGAAAATTCCAATCTTGTTGGTAATATATTGCTTCAAAATAATATGTATTTAATTCCAATCCCTTATGCTACACCACATATATTGGTTAATTTATCTTTTATTTGGTCTTTTGATGAAATTACAGTGTTGTACCATCATAAGCAGTATAAGAACACAGGGGCATAACTACAGGGGGGCCCATGTCATTATAAAATGAGTATTTTTATAAAACACAATTTGCTTTGGAGCTCATGGGCCCCAGTGCAAAAAAATTGGGGCCCCCTCAACAAATTTCATGTATATATATATATATATACTGTATATATATACAGTATATATATATATATATATATATATATATATATACAGTATATATGAAATTTGTTGAGGGGGCCCCAATTTTTTTGCACTGGGGCCCATGAGCTCCAAAACAAATTGTGTTTTATAAAAATACTCATTTTACGAACTTCAACTCTTATATTGACTGTCACCTTTTAAAACAAATTTTTATTAAATAATTTCAATAACTTTTAAACAAGTTGTATTTTATGAAGTGTAACCCACATTACATACTACAACTTTTGTATTGATACTGTCACCAATTATACAACTTGTTTTGGAGCAATATGACCACTGGTTTAAAAGTTATTGAAAATATTTAATAAAAATCTGTTATTACTTTGAAATAAAGTGTGACGGTATCAATATAAGAGTTGTAGTATGTAATGTGGGTTACACTTGATAAAATACAACTTGTTTTGGAGCAATATTACGACTGGTTTAAAAGTTATTGAATATATTTAATAAAAATCTGTTATTACTTTGAAATAAAGTGTGACGGTATCAATATAAGGTGTAGTATTCTGGCTTACAATTGATGAAGTTCAACTTGTTGTGGAGCGTTTTAAAGAATTGTTTGGAAGGTATCGATTTTTTTTTAATTATCAAATTCTGTCAGCTTAATAAGGCAGTAATTACGTTTCCAATTAAAGAGGTGATGTACGTCATGCTGGTTCCATTTGATTAACTTATTTTTCAGAACATTTATTCAAAAGCCAATGACTAAACTATATTGATATTCAGCATTACAAGGCAAGTGACTGAAAAATCACACTAACCTTATTCTGATGATTTGCACTGAATGGTGTTAGCCAGGTTTATGTAGTCTGGACAGTAGCTGCTGATGGCAAATCTTAAGCAGTGTTTATCAGTAAGGGTGGACCGATATTTAGACTTAATTAGATTCATGTGGAAAAAGGCTGATTCACAGAAGTAGGTTGATCCAAAAATGCTGTCAAAAATATGTGGCACTTATTCATGTTTGGATATTTCTTCTCAGCCAGCAAGTTCCAAAATTGTCCAGCAGAGGCCCTTGACTTCATATGAATGTCAGATTGTATGATTAAAATTTCTGTATGTAACATGGGATCTGAATATTCTCCGTCAGCTGTTCCATGAAACAGCAGTCTTTGCTGTGTTCTTGCCCGAATTGAACCGTTTTTGGTTTCTTTGTGCTTGGTTGTGCACTCATCTTCACAAACAGTGTAGGTTACAAAAGAAAAAAATGCAAAAATGGAGCAAACTGGCTACTGATTAATGAAAACTTTCTAGATTAGCAGTGCTTTAGGAGGGCGGAGGCATAGCTGTGGCCAAGTGGCCACATTTCATGTCAATCACGTTGGCGTGTTTTAATGAGGCACGATTTACCAGCATGCACTGTGCGATCGACTGGTTGATCACGGTCGATGTATTGCGCACCCTGCTCAATCTGCTCAAAATAGCATTGCAAGAAATTTTATTTAGCACACTATTTAGCGAGTTCGCCGACATCATATTTATTTATGTGCAATAATAATATTTATGTGCTAGTAATGTTCCTTATCCATTTTATTAGCTATTTAAGTGTAAGTACATTAGAGGTTTGCTCAAGTGCACACACGATCTTCCCATTTAACCATCTTTAACTTTTACTTTTTCAATGATGAAGGGATCCGAAAAGAGAGTGAGAGCAGAATTTCAAATAAATCACTGGGACAAATCGGTAAGTACACTTTATTAAAAGCAAACGTTACACAAACTTGCAATGTAATAATTTTTTTCAAAACAGTAAACTACATTTTTTATTTCATCAGATGGTTTGCCTTGTGGTCATAAAATACCTCAAAGCTACTTGATTTCATGGTGCATGTTCTGTCTGGAGCAGGTATGCCCATTTTAGATAGATTTACTGAATATGATGGTTGCTGTTGTTTTGCCCAACTTAATACATTTTCCATTTACTATATGCACAAAATTACAGGCTACAGCAAAGGGTGATGTAGGAAAAATGTGATACCCTCATTTGTAGAAAGTTGGGACAAATAAATGCAATAAAAACAAGAATCTGTGATTTATCAATGCTCTTGAACCTTTGACAAATGTACAAAATGTTTTGGTTTGCCAACTTGATTGTAAAGTGAAAAGTTAATTCAAGTTTCACTCCGAAACATTACAAAATAAGCAGATGAATTGGTAACATGTGAGGGTATCATGATTGGGTATAAAAGCAAAATGGATTGTGACTGGCTACTTTTTGCCAAACATTGTAAGAGATTTGTCAGTTGGTTAAAGAAGAACATTTCGCAATGAAATATTGCAAATAATTTTGGTCTTTCACTGTTTACTGTACATAATATTGTGAAAAGATGTGTAGGACTAGGCCTACACATTAAATACAAACACTCTCTTTTAATTTGGCTAAACTATCTTGAATCTTTTTGTTTTTTTGAAGAAAAAGAGCAGATTCACATGTCCAACAATTGACGAGAGCAAGAAGGAGACATGCGGTGCAGAATTTTCATATCAGGATTTGTGTCATGCAGCTCAGTTATCTTCCAAACAAAAGGAACTATTTGAAGAGAAACTAGCTGCACTAACTGCAGCAAAGTTTTGTAAATATAAAGATGTAAGCCTTTCCACTTATACTTATATATATATTACTTAAAACATTTCTTGAAAATATATTTTGGCTTAAGAGTTCTTAATGAAGTGGAATGTAAAAAATTGCTCTTGATTTAATGTAAGTGTCCAGGATGCCAGTCCTATGTGGAGAGAGCTGATATGAGGAACTTATGTGTGCTCTGCACCATCTGCACGGCCCAAAATGGATGCAGATATGAGTTCTGCTGGAAATGCAAGAGGAAATGGAGGGGACCCGTACACAATGATGAACGCTGTGGCTACAGTGACTGTGAAGAAAAAGAGGTACTACTGGCAAAATATTGATTAATTGATAATTCATTTAGATTCAGTCTTTCAATTCAGTCTTGATTCATTGCAAAGATTTATTTTATTGGTAAAATCAAATTTGTTAGCAGCATACATTCAAACCACCTCCTTGTTTCTACACTCACTGTCCATTTTATCAGCTCCACTTTATCAATAGAAACACTTTGTGGATTTACAATTACTGACTGTAGTCCATCTATTTCTCTACATACCTTTTTAGCCTGTTTTCACCCTGTTCGTCAATGGTCAGAACCCCCACAGCGCCACCACAGAGCAGGTATTATTTGGGTGGTGGATCATTCTCAGCACTGCAGTGACACTGACATGGTGGTGGTGTGTTAGTGTGTGTTGTACTGGTATGACTGAATCAGACACAGCAGCGTTGCTGGAGTTTTTAAATACCGTGTCCACACATTGTCCACTCTATTAGACACTCCTACCTAGTTGGTCCACCTTGTAGCTAAAAAGTCAGAGATGATCGCTCATCTATTGCTGCTGTTTGAGGTGTTTATAAACTCCAGCAGTGCTGCTGTATCTGATCCACTCATACCAGCACAACACACACCAACACAACACCACCATGTCAGTGTCACTGCAGTGCTGAGCATGATCCACCACATAATAATAACCAAATAATACCTTCTCTGTGGTGGTCCTGTGGGGGTCCTGACCATTGAAGAACAGGGTGAAAGCAAGCTAACAAAGCATGCAGAGAAACAGATGGACTACAGTCAGTAATTGTAGAACTACAAAGTGCTTCTACAACCCCTGGCAAAAATTATGGAATCACCACTCTTGGAAGATGTTCTTTCAATTGTTTAATTTTGTAGAAAAAAAATAAATCACAGACATGCCACAAAACTATCATTTCTCAAACTGTCAACCCTCTGGCATTAAGAAACAATAAAAAAAGAAACAAATATAATAGTTGTGGTCAGTCACAATTGCTTTTTTTTAGATCAAGTAGAGGAAAAAAATATGGAATCACTCAAATCTGAGGAAAAAATTATGGAATCATTAGAAAACACTGCACCATTATTACTTTGTTGCACCACCTCTGGCTTTTATAATGGTTTAAACTCTCTGAGGCATGGAGTTAACTAATGACAAACAGTATTCTTCATCAATCTGCCTTCAACTGTCTCTTATTGCTGTTGCCAGATCAGCTTTGCAGGTTGGAACCTTGTCATTGACCATTTTCTTCATTTTCCACCAGAGATTTTCAAATGGATTGAGATCCGGACTATTTGCAGGCCATGCCATTGACATTATATGTTTTCTTGAAGGAAAGTTTTCACGTCCTTTGCCCTATGGCAAGATGCATTATCATCTTGAAAAATGAAGTCATCATCACCAAACATCCTTTCAACTGATGGAATAAGAAAAGCGTCCAAAATTTCAATGTGGACTTTGGCATTTATTGAAGACCATCTCCCCTGTGCCTTTACCCGACATGCAGGCCCATATCATCAACAACTGTGGAAATTAACATGTTTTCTTTAGGCAGTTATCTTCATAAATTTAATTGGACAGACACCAAACAAAAGTTCCAGCATCATCACCTTGCCCAATGCAGATTCGCGATTCATCACTGAAGATCACTTTTATCCAGTCACCCACAGTCCACGATTGCTTTTCTTTAGCCTACTTTAACCTTGTTCTTTTCTTTTTAGGTGTTAATGATGGCTTTTGTTTGGCTTTTCTGTAAGTAAATCCCATTTCTTTTAGGTGATTTCTTACAGTTCAGTCACAGACATTGACTCCACTTTCCGGCCACTTGTTTCTCATTTGTTTTGTTGTGCATTTTCTGTTTTCAAGACATATTGCTTTAAGTTTTCTATCTTGATGCTTTGATGTCTTACTTGGTCTACCAGTATGCTTCCCTTTTACAACCTTCCCATTTTGTTTGTACTTGGTCCAGATTTTAAACACAGCTTACTGGGAACAACCAACATCTTTTGCGACATTCCACAATGATTTATCTTCTTGAAGGAGTTTTATAATCCTCTCATTTGTTTCAACTGCCATATCTTGTGTTGGAACCATGATTCATGACAATCTGCTTTGTGCAACAGCTCTCCGAGGTGTAAGCACTCTTTTTAAACTGAAGAATAATTAGCAAATCTAATCTGCTGCAGATGTTTTGTTTTTAAACTGCAAATTACAGAGTGATTCCATAATTTTTTCCTCAGATTTGAGTGATTCCATATTTTTTTCCTCTACTTGATCTAAAAAAAGCAATTGTGACTGACCACAACTATTATATTTGTTTCTTTTTTTTATTGTTTCTTAATGCCAGAAGGTTGACATTTTGAAAAATGATAGTTTTGTGGCATGTCTGTGATTTATTTTTTTTCTACAAAATTAAACAATTGACAGAACATCTTCCAAGAGTGGTGATTCCGTAATTTTTGCCAGGGGTTGTATATGGTAAGTGGAGCTGATAAAATGGACAGTGAGTGTAGAAACATGGAGGTGGTCATAATGTTTACCTGATCAGTGTATATAATAAACTGACAGAGATGTAGCCCATTATTATTTCTAAAAGACTGGCTTGATATAATGTGAATATCAGGTCTTTAAACCTATAGCTGCTACAATAATGTTGAAGTGCTTTTCCTTTTGCGAGCTTGCTTTTAATGTTGCAAGCATAAAGGAGACGTTTCAGAAAGAAAAACATTGACATGGTCAATTAGGATGAGTAGCACTTGTCAAAGATTACTTTGTTTCAAAATGTAAAATTACTTTTGTCTGAATAAAGCTTTTTATACTTAAAGAAGTTCTTGAAATGCCATCCACCTAACCAAAGCTTATTAATATTTTCAGACTTCTCGACCAGTGAAAAATGTGCTAAAGTTATGTGATGCGAAATTTAAGACAAAGAAAATTCAGATGGAACAGGTACTGTTTATTTCATGTTTTATTATGAGTTCTAAAGTTTAGGAGTAGTACAGTGACAATCACCATTATTTGTTCATTTTTATTCAGATATATGCAACAAAAGAGAAGTCCAGTGATAGAAAACGTGTGGCACTTATCATCAACAATGTGAAGTTCAGAAACTGCTTGTATAATCGGACAGGAGCAGAGAAGGACGAAGCGAGTATGGCCATCCTGCTGGAGGGATTAGGTTATAATGTAATCATACTTAACGACCAGTGTTCAGAGGTATGCTGCTCAGTTATACAAGCACTGTATGTGAATGACCTGTTTTACCATGTTATGCAACTGTACAGTTTTTCATATCAAAGATTATTGTGAAGAATGACTTTGACATTTGTTCTGGTTGGCAAATTTGTCTCCTTTACGGATACATACAACTTCTTAGATTGAGTTTAGAGAAAACTCTGGCTCCATGCAATTGTTCCAGTGCAGCTGGCACGAAGGGTGGAGGATAGAGGAACTTCTTAGTAACTTGGTTAAATCCCAGGTAGTCAATACATGGTCAGATGGAGGGTTGGATAAATCCCTGCCTTAGGGCTTTTGGTTTGTTATTTTTGACGACACCTGGTATGAGGTCTATGGCACAATCCCAGTTTCTGGTGTAGCAGAGTGTGTCAGAGGTCTGGTGGCTCTGTAATATGCTTCGGGTATGTGGTGTTTACCTGCAGTTTCTGGATATAAGGTTCACTAATTTGATGCCAATATACCTTAAGAATAAATAGTGTTAGTAATTAACCAATGTAAATTGGTAATTAATTGTTTTATTAAACTAATAATGTTTAAAATACAGTAAGACCTTATTCATGTATTTAACACCACTGGTACAGCTGCTTTATCATAACACTAGTAGAGATGCCTAATGTACAAGTAATTATGTACAGTACACTGTGACCTCATGTTAGTTAGCGTATAAGTAATAAATGAGTTCTAAAGAGTGATAAGGCTAATTCTAATGCCAGTAATAATGACAATTGTGCAGCAGTCTGATGCACAAACCCACCACCAGGGAAACCCAAGCTTAAGTATCAGTGGTGCTACCAATTCCGTCAGGCGCTCTACAGACTACATTTTTTAAAAGTATCTTGCCCGACACTGCTTACAGTTGATCTGTAACAGCAATGCAGGGTTAAGTGCTGTGTTTAAGTGGGTTACAATCTTAACCAATAAGTCACTTTTCTAGTCATTTACTAGTTGTAACTTACTTATGACTGTTTTTGTGATCTTTGCAGGGAATGGAAGCTGCCTTAAGAGACTTTTCACAATGTGGTGAACACATATATTCAGACAGCACATTTGTTGTTGTGATGTCCCATGGTGGACCTGATGGGATTTATGGCATTAATTTTAATGAAACAGAAAGGGACATTTTCCCAGTTGACAAGATCTTTTACTACCTAAACTCTGAGCACTGCCCCAGACTAACAGACAAGCCGAAAATCATTCTTATTCAGGCCTGCAGAGGAGGTATAAAACTACAAAGTTTGTGCTCAGATACTTTTCCTTTACATTTTACTATGCCGATTAGCCATAACATTAAACCCACCTCCTGGTTTCTACACACACTGTCCATTTTATCAGCTACACTCCACTTACCATATCCATCTGTTTCTCTACATACCTTTTTAGCCTGCTTTCACCCTGTTCTTCAGTGGTCAGGCCCCCCACACGACCACCACAGAGTAGGTATTATTTGGGTGGTGGATCATTCTCAGCACTGCACTGACACTGACATGGTGGTGGTGTGTTAGTGTGTGTTGTGCTGGTATGAGTGGATCAGACACAGTAGTGCTGCTGGAGTTTTTAAACACCTCACTGTCACTGCTGGACTGAGAATAGTCCACCAACCTAAAATATCCAGCCAACAGCGCCCCATGGGCAGCGCCCTGTGACCACTGATAAAGGTCTAGAAGATGACCAACTCAAACAGCAGCAATAGATGAGCGATCGTCTCTGACTTTACATTTACAAGATGGACCAACTAGGTGGGAGTGTCTAATAGAGTGGACAGTGTGTGGACACGGTATTTAAAAACTCCAGCAGCGCTGCTGTGTCTGATCCACTCATACCAGCACAACACACACTAACACACCACCACCATGTCAGTGTCACTGCAGTGCTGAGAATGATCCACCACCCAAATAATACCTACTCTGTGGTGGTCCTGGAAGAGTCCTGACCATTAAAGAACAGCATGAAACAGGACTAATCGTATTACAGTCAGTAATGGACAGTGAGTGTAGAAACGAGGTGGTTTTAATGTTTTGGTTGATCGGTGTACATGTAACTTTCTCTTCAGTGTTTTTAAGTAAGAAGTAACTAAGTCATATTTTGTTGTGTGGAATTATGGCGTTTTTAAGCAATATTAATAATAGTATGAATATTGTAATTAATATAAATTATATTATTTTCCAGATGAGAAAGGCCATGTATGGGTTTCTGATGGTGTAGCCTCCAGTAGAGGAACAAAGCAACACAGAGAGAAAGATTTTGGCTGTCTCAGATCATGCACACCAGGTTTTACACTGTTATGTATTGTACAATTAATGCTATTGCAGGTTTTATAAAGATATTCAGATTTCGATTGTGATTTTTCTAGTAACACTTAGCATAGAGGTTTCAGTGTTGTAATATTGTTACATTATTACTGCATTGTGAACTGTTTATTCCAGACACTGTATCCATCAGGAATACTGGCTCTGGCTCAATTTTTATTCAGAGTCTTGTGAAAATCTTCAATGAACACGCTCATGAGGATGACATCATGGAACTGTTCAGAAAGGCATGTTTTCATTTAATCTGCATTAAAATCTTCTTAAATGTTACTTAATACTCTGCCTAGGTACATAATAACAATATTTTTTTACTCAATATAGGATGCATTTTGGTTTGAAGAAGCAGCCAAGAAAGATATGTGTCCTTACCAAATGCCATGCTTGGAGAGAACTACTCTAGTAAAGAAGTTTTACTTTAGTTTACTTTAGTTTACTTTAGTTTTGACTTTAAACAATAGCTCAGGTTGCTGCCACAAGGAAATTGGTGCACAAGTTAAGCAATACCTGAAATATCTTTATCAGTAGCTCTTATTAAAGGACAATGATATGTCACTGCTATAAAGGTATACTAAGCTTAATTAAGTCTAAGCTAAATCTGGGAACTCACCTCCCAGAATCCTTTGCTTCCCCTCTGACTTTCAGAGTGCTGCTTTTACCATAAGCTTGGCTCATTGGCGCCACAAGTTGTTTTGTCTTTTTCTTTGTTTTGGCTCTCTCTCACAGACATGGTGTAGATTCCGCTCTGAACAGTCAGCTAAAGCCAGTCTCCTTATTCTTTAAATGGTTGATACTATACAGTAGTATCTTATTATCAAAGTATACATCACCAAATGTGTTCTGTTATTTAACATATTATAGATCAATGTGCTCTGTTTGTTAGTTCTTGTTGCTGCTTCTTTTGTATATGTATATATATATTTTTGCATTTTTCCCAATTACCCGTATGCATTAAGCTTCCTCTAATGATGCTGACCTCCACTCCTGACCTGACACACGCCCCCTCCTGCAATCCGACACGTATGCAGCAGTCGACTGCATCTTTTTACCTGCACGAGGCAAGTTCATTTGTGGATCAGCTTTTGTGTATGGAAAGCCACACCCTGATCAACACATTGTCTCTCGACTCTGTGCAGACGCCATCAATCAACCAGCAGGTTGTAACTGCATTAGTTATGAGGTTCTGTCAGCTCCCACCTTGTATGAACAACAGGCCAATCGTTGTTCATGTAGGCGCCCAGCTGAGTTTCGAACCCACGAGGTGTGCTAGCGTGTTTTACCGCTGTGCCACCTGAGCATATTTTGTATATTTTTAATAAAGATTCATTTCCATCTTTTTTTTTTCTCAGGAATGTGAAATCATGTTTGTATGAAAATGCTGCTGTACATGTTTTAAAATAAATTTTTATCTGACTCTACAGTGGTTTAAACCTGTACTTATCCTTTCTGAAGTTAAAAGTTTATTTAAATTTTTCATCTTGAGGACGGTACATGACAGAGATAACAGGAAGTCACTCTACATTATATACAGTTGTGATCATCATTAGCACCCTTGATTGTTTAGTTTAAAAAAGTCAGTGTCTTCAAAAATAAGTGTCCCAATTTTGTATTATTAGAATTTTTTTTATATGTATGTCCAAATACATTCAACAAAAATAGCTGACCTGACCACATGCATGCTTTCATTTTAAATATTAAAAATAATGTTCAAGCAGTTTCACTAAACACTTTATTTCAGGAGATAATTTAATTAGTGTTCTTAAGTTATATTCAGGGGTGCCAGTAAAGTTGATGACAACTGTATATGCGCCTCCTATTTCAGGTTAAAACTACAACATTCACCCAAACAAAACCTGACATCTTAGTGACAGCTCATTTCCTATGTGGTCTTGCAAATAAGACAGCAAAGGTTGTTCTTTTGGCTTAAACTTATCAGGGTGGGCAGTATGTTGGCTTGGTGGGCAACACTGTCGCCTCACAGCAAGAAGATCCTGGGTTCGATCCCCAGGCGGAGCGGTCCAAGTCCTTTCTGTGTGGAGTTTGCATGTTCTCCCAGTGTCTGTGTGGGTTTCCTCCGGGAGCTTCGGTTTCCTCCCACAGTCCAAAAACATGCAGTCAGGTTAAATGGAGACACTGAATTAACCTATAGGTGAATGGATGTGTGTGTGTGTGTATGTATGCGTATGTGTGTCTGCCCTGCGATGAACTGGCGCCCCATCCAGGGTGTTACTGTGTGCCTTGTGCCCATTGAAAAGCTGGTATGGGCTCCAGCACCCTGCCCCCCCACACAACCCTAATTGAATAATGCCAAGTTCACACTATACGACTTTCTGATTTGCCTGGTCGCTGTACAGTTCACACTACACGACTGAATCTTTTGCACTCAGGAGTCTTTCAGTCGGTGTATATTTCACACTACATGACTGATCGGCGATAGGGGGTTTCACACTACACGATCTATCACCAACTATCACCTACTTTTTTTTTTTTGCAAAAACACACTTGAGAAGTGACGAGGGGTTTAATGATACCACGTCCATAAATGCACGTCAACAAGTAGCGAGTGATCAAAGTGTTTGTGTGCTGATGTGCAGCGTAAAATCAAGGAGGAAAAATAAATGAATCTGAGTGGATTTGGTTATTCTTCACCAGTGTCATCTGCATGTAGTCAAAGACAAACCTCTTCAGGTACAAAGTCAGGATGGTAGGATACACTTTGATCTCATTCCACTGTGGATTGGGAATGTAAAAAAGAAGCTTTAATAAAATGTTCTAGATGAAAAGTGTGTGATTTAAAACATTAAATATTAACTAAATAGCACATGTCCACTGCTGAAAGAGTAGGGACATTTTCTAAAATGTAACCAAAACAAGAGTCTATTTTAATTGTTTCAACTTTTATTTAACTGGCAAATATTAAAAACACTTCCCACTGTTCCCACATAAAAAAGTTTACACATTTTCATTGACCAACTTAACTGTATAGTGTAAATATAAATCAAATTTAGAATTTAATGCCTTCAACATTTTAATATTTAAATATTTAAATTGAGGCGAGTTTAACACTGTGTTACATCACCTGTCCTATAAATTACACTTTTTATTGTTTGTTAACTGAAAATACTAATTGTTGCGGTTTGGCAGGTGAAATGTCTGACCAATTATTGCTGGATTAGAAAGTGTACTGTTATCTGATTCTCATGTTTATGGTGTACTATACATTTTCAATAGGAGAAACATCTGGACTGCAGACAGGCCTGTCAAGCACATGCACTTTGTGTCTGCATAGCATGCGGCCCGAACCTATTCGGAAAAGATGTTGCCTTGGTGGCATAATTATCTCTCTAAATTCTCAATATGTGCCTTTGTGGCTTTTTTCTTTGTTATAGAGTTTTAGGTTACATTTCTTGACTGTGTTAAGTGACAATGTTTTTTGAAGTCCTCTCAAGTCCATGTGGCTATATTTCCCATGGTAGTATGACTGTTTTAATGCAATGCCCCCTGTGGCAACAGTCACACACATTCAACAGTGGCATTTGACCTTGCCCTACATGGACTGAGATTTGTTCAGATTCCCTTGCATTGAGGACATGCTCATTTTTAAATGATTGACAGTTATCTCATTAAGTCTGGCACAAGGTTTTGAGCCTCATTTCATCTTTGCTTGCAAATCCTCACCTGTTACAAGTTCACCTGCTCAGTGTGGGATGTTTTGAATTGTGTAACATGAATATCTTATTTCAGTACAATAGAATATTCTATATTACTTTTCACTCTTATTTCTTATCTCTTAGGCCTGCCATACTGCAGACTTATGTCTGTGTAGGCATCCTACTTACAGATAGCAGAGCTGAGATTCAATCTCAAGAGCTTAAGGTCTCAGCAGTGACGTACTAGTGCATTGTTTTGTTAGTTTTTGTTTTGCAGTGTTTTGATAGTTAACTTAAGCTTCAATAAAATGAACAGATCAAAGATTCTTGTTTTTAATAGCATTTTAATCGCCCAGCTTTTTATTTAAATGGAGTTTTTATTTGAACCAGTAAAGTAGCAAACTAAAAATAAAATGAGTTTTATAATCTTTCTGTGACAATTTACCATCCATGGACTGTTAATGATTGATTACTGTATTTGACAAAGAGATGAAAAGAGCAATTGTGTTTTATCAGTTAAGTTCAGGCTAAAAGTGTTTTAATTAAATAGATGATGGTCAGACCAGTGTTATTTTGGCAGAAATCCAAGTGATAGTTAATGGGTTTACAAACGTTTTCCTACAATATGAACTTATTTGTCTTACATGGCAGTCAATGAAATACTTACAGTCTCAGTTTCGGTTTTTTGGTCACAACTCTCACAATACAGCCAGTTGTCTTCATCTAACTTTGAGTGTTCCAAAAAATTCTCTAACCCCTCCTCCTAAAAAATCATACATTTCAATAAAATTTTGAATAAAACCAAACTGTTGACTAATAAATTCAACGATAATAAAAAATATATTTATTTATTCATTTACTTCACTTTGTACACTTCATTTTGTCCAGCTTTTATAGCTAGGGGAACAAAGATAAAGGGATCTTTCTGTTCAGAAAGGTGACCATGTAGACATTTATTGTTGCTGCTCATTTCTCCTTTAAAGACTTGAGAATTGTGTAATGTAAAGTAACCAATAAATTGTAACTTAAACTGGCAATTATAAAGTTAAATGATTATATGTACTTTACCAGAGAGTTCCAATGGTTCAGGCAACTGTTCTTTTTCTATAACTATAACATTAGAACAGTGATTATTTCGTAATGTCACCGTTTGCAGTTCTGATCTTAGTAAGACCATACTTAAAAGATAATTGAAGATAATAATACAAAATAAAAATAAAATCTATTCTATTTATATTAGTGTTTTTGTTTTAAAATGTCTAAATTTCCTTTCTTTAGAACTTTTTTCAATTATGCCAATAAAATACAAAGTTAATAAACAGTTGTTTTATTTTAGCAGAAACGTTACCATACAGTGACAATAGAAATTCCCAAAGTTTGCATTTTAACCCCTAACTATTTTTAAGAGAAATAGACACAAAGCCATTGTCTTGAAAATTCTTTAGCTAAGAAATATTAAGCAGTAAACATACTGTTTCAATTGTACTTGTCTATCACACCATAAAACAAGTTATAATTATTAACAATAATAACAACAATAATAATAACAATAATGGCTGTAGTAGGTAACTAAATAATGGGATATTAAAATGATGTGAACTAATCATTTATATTAAGTGAACAGTTATAATAGTTAGGAAGGTAAAGATAGAAACACCCATCCACACATGCTGTCGTTTATCTGCTGCTCATGCTGCCACTCTCACAGCAACAGACATTCCACCGGGGGTACTCCTCCTCCAGGTTGTCTTTGGACGATCATGACGGTGGAGTGATCGTGAATCTGCCGCTGGGAGAAAGTGTCGCTGTCCTCAAGTTTAGCATCTGAGTATACCAGTGTCATATCCACTCCTAAATCAAGATAAACTTAGATTCATGTCAGATGCATTTATGCTACGTCATGTTTTAACATGTATAATATTACCTTTATATTCCGGGAATTTCTGGATCAGTTTCTCTTTAAAAGTCGAAACAGTCGTGTTGTTAAAATCCTCTTCAGAGTTTGCAACGTCGATAATTTTCCTCTCTCCATGTAAACCGATAACGGTAATTTTCCTCATTTTGAACGAAGAGACGAGATGAAGTGTGAGCGAGTTACTGCTGCAAACTTTCACTTTCACCTTAATAAAAACTGCTGAATGTTTCCGCCCTTGCAGTTCTGTTCAGTGTGGTAGCGCATTGTGAGTGCTTTCTGCATGTCATAGCAGTCTTGAAATACAACCCCAAATCAGAAAAAGTTGGGACAGCATGGAAAATGAAAAGCGTTTCTTACATATACTTTGACTTTAATTTTTATTGCAGACAGTATTAACCTGAAATATTTTATGTTTTGTCTGGTCAACTTCATTTCATTTATTAATAAACATCCACTCCTGCATTTAAGGTCTGCAACAAAAAAGTTGGGACAGCAAAGCATTTACCACTTTGTAATGTTGCTATTCCTTTTCACCACACTTAAAAGACGTTTTGGCTCCGAGGATACCAAGTGATTTAGTGTTTCAGGTTCCATTTACTATATGCACAAAATTACAGGCTACAGCAAAGGGTGATGTAGGAAAAATGTGATACCCTCATTTGTAGAAAGTTGGGACAAATAAATTTATCAATGCTCTTGAACCTTTATTTAACTGACAAATGTACAAAATGTTTTGGTTTGCCAACTTGATTGTAAAGTGAAAAGTTAATTCAAGTTTCACTCCGAAACATTACAAAATAAGCAGATGAATTGGTAACATGTGAGGGTATCATGATTGGGTATAAAAGCAAAATGGATTGTGACTGGCTACTTTTTGCCAAACATTGTAAGAGATTTGTCAGTTGGTTAAAGAAGAACATTTCGCAATGAAATATTGCAAATAATTTTGGTCTTTCACTGTTTACTGTACCTAATATTGTGAAAAGATGTGTAGGACTAGGCCTACACATTAAATACAAACACTCTCTTTTAATTTGGCTAAACTATCTTGAATCTTTTTGTTTTTTTGAAGAAAAAGAGCAGATTCACATGTCCAACAATTGACCAGGGCAAGAAGGAGATATGCAGGGCAGAATTTTCATATCAGGATTTGTGTCATGCAGCTCAGTTACCTTCCAAACAAAAGGAACTATTTGAAGAGAAACTAGCTGCACTAACTGCAGCAAAGTTTTGTAAATATAAAGATGTAAGCCTTTCCACTTATACTTATATATACAGTGTATCACAAAAGTGAGTACACCCCTCACATTTCTGCAGATATTTAAGTATATCTTTTCATGGGACAACACTGACAAAATGACACTTTGACACAATGAAAAGTAGTCTGTGTGCAGCTTATATAACAGTGTAAATTTATTCTTCCCTCAAAATAACTCAATATACAGCCATTAATGTCTAAACCACCGGCAACAAAAGTGAGTACACCCCTTAGTGAAAGTTCCTGAAGTGTCAATATTTTGTGTGGCCACCATTATTTCCCAGAACTGCCTTAACTCTCCTTGGCATGGAGTTTACCAGAGCTTCACAGGTTGCCACTGGAATGCTTTTCCACTCCTCCATGACGACATCACGGAGCTGGCGGATATTCGAGACTTTGCGCTCCTCCACCTTCCGCTTGAGGATGCCCCAAAGATGTTCTATTGGGTTTAGGTCTGGAGACATGCTTGGCCAGTCCATCACCTTTACCCTCAGCCTCTTCAATAAAGCAGTGGTCGTCTTAGAGGTGTGTTTGGGGTCATTATCATGCTGGAACACTGCCCTGCGACCCAGTTTCCGGAGGGAGGGGATCATGCTCTGCTTCAGTATTTCACAGTACATATTGGAGTTCATGTGTCCCTCAATGAAATGTAACTCCCCAACACCTGCTGCACTCATGCAGCCCCAGACCATGGCATTCCCACCACCATGCTTGACTGTAGGCATGACACACTTATCTTTGTACTCCTCACCTGATTGCCGCCACACATGCTTGAGACCATCTGAACCAAACAAATGAATCTTGGTCTCATCAGACCATAGGACATGGTTCCAGTAATCCATGTCCTTAGTTGACATGTCTTCAGCAAACTGTTTGCGGGCTTTCTTGTGTAGAGACTTCAGAAGAGGCTTCCTTCTGGGGTGACAGCCATGCAGACCAATTTGATGTAGTGTGCGGCGTATGGTCTGAGCACTGACAGGCTGACCCCCCACCTTTTCAATCTCTGCAGCAATGCTGACAGCACTCCTGCGCCTATCTTTCAAAGACAGCAGTTGGATGTGACGCTGAGCACGTGCACTCAGCTTCTTTGGACGACCAACGCGAGGTCTGTTCTGAGTGGACCCTGCTCTTTTAAAACGCTGGATGATCTTGGCCACTGTGCTGCAGCTCAGTTTCAGGGTGTTGGCAATCTTCTTGTAGCCTTGGCCATCTTCATGTAGCGCAACAATTCGTCTTTTAAGATCCTCAGAGAGTTCTTTGCCATGAGGTGCCATGTTGGAACTTTCAGTGACCAGTATGAGAGAGTGTGAGAGCTGTACTACTAAATTGAACACACCTGCTCCCTATGCACACCTGAGACCTAGTAACACTAACAAATCACATGACATTTTTGAGGGAAAATGACAAGCGATGCTCAATTTGGACATTTAGGGGTGTAGTCTCTTAGGGGTGTACTCACTTTTGTTGCCGGTGGTTTAGACATTAATGGCTGTATATTGAGTTATTTTGAGGGAAGAATAAATTTACACTGTTATATAAGCTGCACACAGACTACTTTTCATTGTGTCAAAGTGTCATTTTGTCAGTGTTGTCCTATGAAAAGATATACTTAAATATCTGCAGAAATGTGAGGGGTGTACTCACTTTTGTGATACACTGTATATTACTTAAAACATTTCTTGAAAATATATTTTGGCTTAAGAGTTCTTAATGAAGTGGAATGTAAAAAATTGCTCTTGATTTAATGTAAGTGTCCAGGATGCCAGTCCTATGTGGAGAGAGCTGATATGAGGAACTTATGTGTGCTCTGCACCATCTGCACTGCCCAAAATGGATGCAGATATGAGTTCTGCTGGAAATGCAAGAGGAAATGGAGGGGACCCGTACACAATGATGAACGCTGTGGCTACAGTGACTGTGAAGAAAAAGAGGTACTACTGGCAAAATATTGATTAATTGATAATTCATTTAGATTCAGTCTTTGAATTCAGTCTTGATTCATTGCAAAGATTTATTTTATTGGTAAAATCTAATTTGTTAGCAGCATACATTCAAACCACCTCCTTGTTTCTACACTCACTGTCCATTTTATCAGCTCCACTTTATCAATAGAAACACTTTGTGGATTTACAATTACTGACTGTAGTCCATCTATTTCTCTACATACCTTTTTAGCCTGTTTTCACCCTGTTCTTCAATGGTCAGAACCCCCACAGCACCACTACAGAGAAGGTATTATTTAGGTGGTGGATCATTCTCAGCACTGCAGTGACACTGACATGGTGGTGGTGTGTTAGTGTGTGTTGTACTGGTATGAGTGAATCAGACACAGCAGCGTTGCTGGAGTTTTTAAATACCGTGTACACTCACTGTCCACTCTATTAGACACTCCTACCTAGTTGGTCCACTTTGTAGCTAAAAAGTCAGAGATGATTGCTCATCTATTGCTGCTGTTTGAGGTGTTTAAAAACTCCAGCAGCGCTGCTGTATCTGATCCACTCATACCAGCACAACACACACCATAATAATACCTTCTCTGTGGTGGTCCTGTGAGGGTCCTGACCATTGAAGAACAGGGTGAAAGCAAGCTAACAAAGCATGCAGAGAAACAGATGGACTACAGTCAGTAATTGTAGAACTACAAAGTGCTTCTATATGGTAAGTGGAGCTGATAAAATGGACAGTGCGTGTAGAAACATGGAGGTGGTCATAATGTTATACCTGATCAGTGTATATAATAAACTGACAGAGATGTAGCCCATTATTATTTCTAAAAGACTGGCTTGATATAATGTGAATATCAGGTTTTTAAACCTATAGCTGCTACAATAATGTTAAAGTGTTTTTCCTTCTGCGAGCTTGCTTTTAATGTTGCAAGCATAGAGGTGACGTTTCAGAAAGAAAACACTGACATGGTCAATTAGGATGAGTATCACTTGTCAAAGATTACTTTGTTTTAAAATGTAAAATTACTTTTGTCTGAATAGAGCTTTTTATACTTAAAGAAGTTCTTGAAATGCCATCCAGCTAACCAAAGCTTATTAATATTTTCAGACTTCTCGACCAGTGAAAAATGTGCTAAAGTTATGTGATGCGAAATTTAAGATAAAGAAAATTCAGACGGAACAGGTACTGTTTATTTTATGTTTTATTATGAGTTCTAAAGTTTAGGAGTAGTACAGTGACAATCACCATTATTTGTTCATTTTTATTCAGATATATGCAACAAAAGAGAAGTCCAGTGATAGAAAGCGAGTGGCACTTATCATCAACAATGTGAAGTTCAAAAACTGCTTGTATAATCGGACAGGAGCAGAGAAGGACGAAGCGAGTATGGCCATCCTGCTGGAGGGATTAGGTTATAATGTAATCATACTTAATGACCTGTGTTCAGAGGTATGCTGCTCAGTTATACAAGCACTGTATGTGAATGACCTGTTTTACCATGTTATGCAACTGTACAGTTTTTCATTTCAAAGATTATTGTGAAGAACGACTTTGACATTTGTTCTGGTTGGCAAATTTGTCTCCTTTACGGATACATACAACTTCTTAGATTGAGTTTAGAGAAAACTCTGGCTCCATGCAATTGTTCCAGTGCAGCTGGCACCAAGGGTGGGGGATAGAGGAACTTCTTAGTAACTTGGTTAAATCCCAGGTAGTCAATACATGGTCAGATGGAGGGTTGGATAAATCCCTGCCTTAGGGCTTTTGGTTTGTTATTTTTGACGACACCTGGTATGAGGTCTATGGCACAACCCCAGTTTCTGGTGTAGCAGAGTGTGCCAGAGGTCTGGTGGCTCTGTAATATGCTTCGGGTATGTGGTGTTTACCTGCAGTTTCTGGATATAAGGTTCACTAATTTATATAGTTATATAGTCTTATACCCTAAGAATAAATAGTGTTAGTAATTAACCAATGTAAATTGGTAATTAATTGTTTTATTAAACTAATAATGTTTAAAATACAGTAAGACCTTATTCATGTATTTAACACCACTGGTACAGCTGCTTTATCATAACACTAATGTAGAGATGCCTAATGTACAAGTAATTATGTACAGTGACCTCATGTTAGTTAGCGTATAAGTAATAAATGAGTTCTAAAGAATGATAAGGCTAATTCTAATGCCAGTAATAATGACATTTGTGCAGCAGTCTGATGCACAAACCCACCACCAGGGAAACCCAAGCTTAAGTATCAGTGGTGCTACCAATTCCGTCAGGCGCTCTACAGACTACATTTTTTAAAAGTATCTTGCCCGACACTGCTTACAGTTGATCTGTAACAGCAATGCAGGGTTAAGTGCTGTGTTTAAGGGGGTTACAATCTTAACCAATAAGTCATTTACTAGTTGTAACTTACTTATGACTGTTTTTGTGATCTTTGCAGGGAATGGAAGCTGCCTTAAGAGACTTTTCACAACGTAGTGAACACATATATTCAGACAGCACATTTGTTGTTGTGATGTCCCATGGTGGACCTGATGGGATTAATGGCATTAATGATGATGAAACAGAAAGGGACATTTTCCCAGTTGACAAGATCTTTTACTACCTAAACTCTAAGAACTGCCCCAGACTAACAGACAAGCCGAAAATCATTCTTATTCAGGCCTGCAGAGGAGGTATAAAACTACAAAGTTAAACATAATTAAAAATTGTGCTCACATACTTCTCCTTAACATTTTACTACACCGATTAGCCATAACATTAAAACCACCTCCTGGTTTCTACATACACTGTCCATTTTATCAGCTCCACTTACCATATATATATATATACTTTATAGTTCTACAATTACTGACTGTAGTCCTGTTTCTCTACATACCTTTTTAGCTTGCTTTCACCCTGTTCTTCAATGGTCAGGACCCCCACAGGACCACCAGAGAGTAGGTATTATTGACATGGGACAATGACATGGTGGTGGTGTGTTTGTGTGTTGTGCTGGTATGAGTGAATAAGACACATCAATGCTAAGTTTTTAAACACCTCACTGTCACTGCTGGACTGAGAATAGTCCACCAACCAAAAATATCCAGCCAACAGCGCCCCATGGGCAGCGTCCTGTGACCACTGATGAAGGTCTAGAGCAGGGGTGTCAAACTCATTTTCACCGAGGGCCACATCAGCATTATTGTGGCCCTCAAAGGGCCGATTGTAACGTATCCTGCTGTGATTGCAGTCTGTTGTTTTTGTTGGAGGCTAAATTCTGCATTTATATTGTTCTACTTTACCACAGACACAGCTTCATAACACAAGAGACGCAATGTTTTCTCTTCCTGAAGCACAAACTTGTTTTCATTTTCATTAAATTTCCTCCTTCTGCTTAATTTTCTTACTTATCTTTATTTTTGGATTATGTGTAAATATTTCTTAACATCATCTACTGGCGAGATGTGTCACTTTGCAGGTCACAAAATCAGCCTGCATTTTGAGAGATGCAGTTAATGTAGGATTTTACAGTGTATTTTAAGACAATTGTTCTGCCCTCGCTAATAGTTTATCCCCCTTTATCAGCTAGACAGACAGACAGACAGACAGACAGACACAGACAGACAGCTCTCTTCAGAATACAGTCGGTTTTATTTGCTTCCCAGCTGTGTGATACACTGTGTGCACCAGAATGAAGTAAAAATACAAACAATAAAAACAATAAAGAACTTAATACAGTAAAAGCACACAGCTGTAGTCAAGTGTTACATCTGGTACAATATGAGATTCAACCAAACGTAAAATAATGCTAACGAGTTAGCATTTTGTGTAAAGATACTAATTGCTATAGTAACGGTAACAGTTGTATTTAATTATGGTAAATTTTTAACTAAAACGCTGATATACTCACTAAACATTTACAAACAACTGAGAATATAAACGCCACTACTTACAGACGATGCTTTGGTATTATACTGCAAGATAATTATTTAGATTTATTATTATTGTTTACATTACTACCCGCGTTCTTTTGCCGTAAAAGTCACATGGCTTCTCAGCGAAGGTCAAAGTTAGTTGCCATGACTACGATGCCAACGGTTGCTGTTTAAAGGCGCAGGTGTCCCATTAAATTATAACTGCGTCTCTGTAACTACTCGAACCATCACAACAATCGTACAGTCGTTTAAGCTCTCGCGGGCCGTGAGTTTGACACCCCTGGTCTAGAAGATGAGCAATTTAAACAGCAGCAACAGATGAGTGATCGTCTCTGACTTTACATTTACAAGGTGAACCAACTAGGTAGGAGTTGGACACGGAAAACTCCAGCAGCGCTGGTGTGTCTGATCCACTCATACCAGCACAACACACACTAACACACCACCACCATGTCAGTGTCACTGCAGTGCTGAGAATGATCCACCACCTAAATAATACCTGCTCTGTAGTGGTCCTGGGAGAGTCCTGACCATTGAAGAACAGGGTAAAAGCAGGCTAAAAAAGTATTTAGAGAAACAGATGGACTACAGTCAGTAATTGTAGAACTACAAAGTGCTTCTATATGGTAAGTGGAGCTGATAAAATGGACAGTGAGTGTAGAAACAAGGTGGTCAGAATGTTATGGCTGATCGGTGTATATTTACAGTGACATTTTTAGTTTATTATGGCATGTGAAACTGTATATTAAACACAAAGTCTTTAAAGACTTAAACTGTTTTATTTGCAAAACCTATAATGTGAATTAATTGGACCTGCATTTTACTTAAGTATACATAAGCCTTGTTTATATGTAAACAAACAATGTAAATGTTTATTTCTTTATAAATAATCTATTCAATAAAACCTTTTAAGTTATAAGTACTTTTTAGTACTTATTTTAGTGTGGGACGTTTTGAAGCAATATTAATAATAGTATGAATATTGTAATGAATATAAATGACATTATTTTCCAGATGAGAGAGGCCATGTATGGGTTTCTGATGGTGTACTGTAGGCTCCAGTAAAGGAACAAAGCAACACCGAGAGAAAGATTTTGGCTGTCTCAGATCATGCACACCAGGTTTTACACTGTTATGTATTGTACAATTAATGCTATTGCAGGTTTTCTGAAAGATATTCAAAAATTTGATTAGGATGTTTCAAGTAACACTTAGCATAGAGGTTTCAGTGTTGTAATATTGTTACATTATTACTGCATTGTGAACTGTTTATTACAGACACTGTATCCAGCAGAAATCCTGCCTCTGGTTCAATTTTTATTCAAAGTCTTGTGAAAATCTTCAATGAACACGCTCATGAGGATGACATCATGGAACTGTTCAGAAAGGCATGTTTTCATTTCATTTGCATTAAAATCTTCTTAAATGTTACTTAATACTCTGCCTAGGTACATAATAACAATATTTTTTTTACTCAATATAGGATGCATTTTGGTTTGAAGAAGCAGCCAAGAAAGATATGTGTCCTTACCAAATGCCATGCTTGGAGAGAACTACTCTAGTAAAGAAGTTTTACATGTTTCCTGGACTTTAAACAATAGCTCAGGTTGCTGCCACAAGGGAATTGGTGCACAAGTTAAGCAACACCTGAAATATCTTTATCAGTAGCTCTTATTAAAGGAAAATGATATATCACTGCTGTAAAGGTATACTAAGCTTAATTAAGTCTAAGCTAAATCTGGGAACTCACTTCCCAGAATCCTTTGCTTCCTCTCTGACCTTCAGAGTACTGCTTTTACCACAGACTCAGCTCATTGGCGCCACAAGTTGTTTTGTCTTTTTCTTTGTTTTGGCTCTGTTTTGGCTCTTTGTCTTTTTATTCTTTAAATGGTTGATACTATACAGTAGTATCTTATTATCTTATTATTATTATAATTAAACATCACCAAATGTGTTATGTTATTTAACATATTATAGATCAAGGTGCTCTGTTTGTTAGTTCTTGTTGCTGCTCCTTTTGTATATGTATATATATATTTTTGCATTTTTCCCAATTACCCAAATGCATTAAGCTTCCTCTTTACTGATGCTGACCTCCACTCCTGACCGAGGAGAGCTGAGACTGACACACGCCCCTCCTGCCATCCGACACGTATGCAGCAGTCGACTGCATCTTTTCACCTGCATGAGCAAAGATGGATTAAGGATAGTCTGGGCCCCTGGGCAAAGAGTTGCCCAGGAAACAACCACCCCCACCCCGCGCGCCCCCCCCCCCCCCCCCCCTCCAAAAACATAAATAAATTAATACATTAAACAACCTGTCAATAACTAACCCTAACACAAGAATCTATTTTATATAAGTTTCTTTCTACTCTTCTTTCTTGCAAAGTCATCCACTAATTCATCAAAATTAAGCTGTCTGACCAAATCTGATTCAATGGCCAGAAGTGACAGTGAGTTCAGGCGGTTTTGGCGCATCCTAATCCTGAGTTCATTCTTAATACGAGCCAGTTTGGAGAATGAACGCTCCCCTTCACAATTTGTGATAGGCACAGTCAAAAAAAGTCTAAGTGCTATGTAGACATTTGGAAAGGTTGACTGTAAATTCAAATTTATCATGGTTTTGAGCATTTTACTAGGACATTTTTCTTTTTCTGTTATGAATGATTTGTATTGTATCAATTTATCTGCCAGGCTCATGTTCAGATCTGAAGGATATGCTGCAGCGAGTGAGTTAGCCTTTAAAGTGAGCTCACTGTTGGACATATTGTCAGGCATGAAAATAACATCAAATAGCTCAGTTAAGTGTGTGTATGCATTCAAACGGTGGTTGAGACAGGACACAAGTTTGTCAATGACAACATTGAAAGTTTCTATCTGAAACTTGTCCTTTCCGTTAAATGCTACACCTGGCTCTGCACTATCATCAGACATAATTTTGCGCTTCTTTGTACACTGGAGGTCATGCCTGTACTCTTGGGAGACAGCAGTGGTGACATTTAAAGCTGCCCCTTCAAACACCTCAAAGTTATCTCTCTGTGCTGCCACAAAGTCTCGTAAAGACAAGAGAAGTTGTGTAGCTGTACATATGCCAATATCATGCTTCTGCAGCTGCAGGCTTGTGGCTTGGAACCTCTGTAGTATTGTGTCCCAGAAGTATGCCATGAAGGCCATCTCCAACGTGTCCAATTTATCACAGAGTGCAGAGGCTTCACTTCGAGTTACACATTTCTCCTCCATATCTTTAGACATATCATTCAATGCCTCTCTCAGTTGTGCATAATATTTCCAAAGAGCCTTAGTTGACTCAGCTCGTGCGCTCCTTTGAGTACCTGACAGTGATTTCAGTGTGAGTTTGATATCAGTATCACGGAAAACCTTTCCCCACCTGTGTGTAGATGATGCACAAAATGTGTACATTGACTGTACAAAGTCAAAAAAACGTCCAGCTTCTGGGCTACTGTCAACAGCATTGACACCAACTAAATTCAGTGAATGTGCTGGCAAGGGCCTGAATCGCATATTTGCAACAAAACATCTGTTATGAAATATGGTAGCTTGCCTGGCAATTTGTAGGTCCCTAGAAAGTCAAGGAGCCATGGTAAACGACTTCTATGGAAGTCAAGGGCCCCATAGCAGGGGCTCTCGTGATCAAGGGCCCTCTAATGGTATGCCCTGCTCTTCTCTAGGGCCCCCTGGTAGGAGCTCTCATAACCAGGGCCCTCTAAAAATATGCCCCCCTCTTTCCTAGGACCCCTAATAGCCAGAAGTCGAAGTCAGAGCAGTGCCACAACGCCTCATCCATTTTCATAAGGGGCCCAAAAGCATGGCTAGGGCCCAAAAGCATGGCTAGGGCCCCCAAAAGCATGGCTAGGGCCCAAAAGCATGGCTAGGGCCCCCAAAAGCATGGCTGGGGCCCCAAAAGCATGGCTAGGGCCCCAAAGAGGCCCTGGGGTCAAAGTCCCTAATGGTCAGAGGATCCTTAAAATGGAGGGCCCTCGGAACTAAAAATATATTGTATCATAAATGTTGATAGGCATCGCAAAATGTTTTGTGCCAGGGCCCCCCCAGGGCCCCCTGACCTCAAGGGCCCCTGGGCGCTGGCCCCACTGGCCCGGTCAGTAATCCAGCAATGTGTATATGTATAGATTAGTATTTGTGTAAAAATCACATCTGTATAGCATTATGTTGCACAGTTTCTGCACTACTTGTCACTTTACACACTTGTTCACTTTAAATTGCTCTTTTAAATTATATTGTAAATTTTTCTAATGTTCTACATTCTGTATTTTTTTTTGTATAATATATTTTTAAACTATTTTGTAGATTTGTAATTACTGTGGCAGAGCAGTCACAAAAGCATTTCACTGCCAGTTGTACTGTGTATGACTATGTATGTCAGGGGTTTTCAACCTTTTTGGACATGCGCCCCCCTTCGTGTGCCAACCGCGAACTTGCCAATCGCGATTAATCTCTGAATTTCATATAGTTAATCGCGATTAATCGCATTTTTTTTTAAAAGAAGAAAACAAGGATTTTTAAGTGAAATGTTACGATTAAAATGGTGAACACATTTTATGCTAAATGTACTGATGTTAAAAACTGCTGGGACAAGAGAAAACTGTAAGGGAGTTTTATTCACTCACATACTAGGCAGTAAATGTCAGATTGTAGGTTAAAATTTCTCCATCAGCAAACATTGTAGATCAGCGGTGCTTTAGGTGGGATAAGGCGTAGTTATTGTCACAGACTTTTCTGTGGTTGTATCGTGACAATGGTTTGATGGACGTTTCAACACGAAGTGAGTGTGTTTTGACCCTTTGGGGTTTCCATAGTTCATGGAGTAGCATGCTTGGCTAACGCGATGACTCTAGCTGTCCGCTATTCGGTACCAGAACAGAAGGACAGAAGAAGTTAATAAAAGTGTTCTGCTCCAGACAATTTGTGAATATACCGTATATTTATTTCTTTATTAAGCGAGTGCATCACTACAACGCTCGGTTACATTATGATAACAAACCGCAAATGAAAAACGGTGGCAAGCCTCAACATGAACTACGGATGACTCGCAGGGCCAAATAGAATTTGCGTTAATGGCACTATTTTTTTTTATCGCGTTAAATTGAGATTGTGTTAATGCGTTATTATCGCGTTAACTTCGACAGCCCTAAAAATAACGTAATTAATGTTGTGCACATCATACATATGATGCAATTTTGCTGATTGAAAATATTACTTTAAAAAGATAATACAGTCCGACCACATCTGAGCCGATTCTATCAGCACATCATATAAATTCGTGGTTCACTTTGGTAAATCATAAGCGGTTCTTGCAGAAAACGTTACTTCACAGAGTCAAGCATAGACAAAGGTTCATCAATTACTAAGTTGGTTAGTTCGGGATCATCTGCTCTGACTGAAAACGTTTAGCTCCACATGCAGAACGACTCTGACTCTGTGGTAATACTCAGTATAATTAAGCCTGAGCTTTTTAAGGTAAGCGAGTCACACAGAATGTTCTGTAGTAGTTGGTGTTTATTTACAACCGCAACATTCATTATAACAGTAAACACGGAGAGATGACTGAGAAAAGAAACTTACGCTGCGCTTAAAATGAATTGACTCCTGAGTCACTTATAATCGATACTGTGAACAGAGCGTCTCTCTTAAAGACACAAACACGTCCTATAACAGCGGTCGTTGCTTTTGTCACCGGTTATCTTTGCTGTTAGCTCTATTTTGAAGGTTTTTTTCAGACGGAACTGAAACACATTAAACGTGCGTGTGAGCGTGGTCAGTTAGAGTAATGAAATATGTCTCCCGTGGGTGAAAAATGAATTGCTTTAGTTTTAGAAGTAAAAAAATCTCGTAATGCCACGTTGTTGTGCTCTTCCGCGCTACGGTGGCTGCCGCAATCCACATACTATTAACGGTAACGCCCAGCTCTACCGGTTACACCATTCTTACTGCAAACACGTCTTAAGATGTGCAACAATACGGGGTCATCCGTATTCAAAATTCTCCAGACATTCTGTATTAGGGACAGGTCAGGACTGCAGGCAGGTCAGTCAAGTACCCGTACCTGCCTTTGTAATGTGTGCAGCATGTGGTTTTGCATTGTCTTGTTGAAAAATATATGGACTTCCCTGGAAAAGATGACTTAAAGGCAGCTTATGTTGCTCTAAGATCCCATGCTGATTTATCTGACCACAATACATGTTTCCACTGTGTGATGGTCCATCTTAGATGCATCCGAGCCCAGAGAAGTCAACGTGCTGTAGAGAAACAGATGGACTACAGTCAGTAAGAATTTGTAGTCAGTAGAACTACAAAGAGCTTCTATATGGTAAGTGGAGCTGATAAAATGGACAGTGAGTGTAGAAACCAGGTGGTCAGAATGTTATGGCTGATCGGTGTATATTTACAGTGACATTTTTAGTTTATTATGTACGGTGGCCAAGAAGTGCAAAACAAATTTACATTTCAGAAAACAAAATTACAAAAAAACAAAAATTACAACGAAAGCAAAAACAAAGTTACAAGTGTTTGGGTACCCAGTGTTTGTAAAAGTGTTTCAGCACTTGTCAATTTGTTTTCGGCATATGTAATTTTGTTTTCTAAAATGTACATTTGTTTTGCACTTCTTGGCCGCACATTCCTGACGGAAAGGGTAGGGACAATAAACCGGAAGTGCGTGTTGCTTACCAGCTGTCAATCAAACTGTTTCTCAGCGATAAAGTGAACGGAGTTTGTGATGGTAACGATAAAAAAGGTTTTGTCTAGTTTGTGGAAATCATTTTATTCAGTTGACCCGCTTTTGTTTTTCTTGTGGGAAGTTTTTAGATTGTTTGTGCAGACGGTTAGACGTGGCGTGCATCTCTATCTACTGTCCGCTATTCTAAACATCTAAGGAATTCCCACAAGGAAAACAAAAGCGAAATAATGAAAATAATTAACACAAAATGGACAAAACATTGTTTATTAGGGACGGAACATCTGATACCGAGGCTCTGAAGCTTGTTTCACTTTTGTAACACTGGACTCAGTGTATCGGAGCTTATATTAAAGCAGCATGTGCGGGACTGATGAAGCTTTGGTGCTGTGTTTTATCTCACTCACTATATAAGAGACAATCAAACCAGGGTTACCCACCGTCCTGTAAAATACAGAATCCTTCTTTATCTGGAGACTAAACGCCGCGTTCAGTATTGTAACTGATACAGGACGCTTTGTTCTGTATTTTTTTCAATGGGAGACAGTGTGATGTGTATAAAATAGAAAGAAACTGCTGCTACTGTGGGAATTATATTAAGTAGTATTCACTTTTATTCTTAGTAACGGTGTGTGTGCGCTGGTTATAGCAGCATAACCTGTTTAATACACCGCTGTATGAGTAGCACAGTGGGCGGAGTGCGTTGTTTTGCGTAAAATATGGTTCCGACTTATTAATATAAAGAATAAAAATAATAAATGTTAAACACCATAAATAAAACCTTTGTTCTCATGACTGTGAGGTGCCCCCCCCCCCCCATGTATTTTCAGCACAATCAGGAAAAAAGCTTCAAAAGCTTAAATGAGGCTTCATCCGCACTCCGCCCACTGTGCTACTCATACAGCGGTGTATTAAACAGGTTATGCTGCTATAACCAGCGCACACACACCGTTACTAAGAATAAAAGTGAATACTACTTAATATAATTCCCACAGTAGCAGCAGTTTCTTTCTATGTTATACACATCACACTGTCTCCCATTGATAAAATTCAGAACAAAGCGCGTCCTGTATCAGTTCAATACTGAACGCGGCGTTTAGTTTCCAAATAAAGAAGGATTCTGTATTTTACGGGATGGTTGGTAACCCTGGTTTGATTGTCTCTTATAAAGTCAGTGAGATAAAAGCACAAAAGCTTAGAATCAGTCCCACACATTCACCTGCTGCTGTCACCATCACAAACTCCGTTCACTTTACCGCTGAGAAACAGTTTGATTGACAGCTGGTAAGCAACACGCACTTCCGGTTTATTGTCCCTACCCTTTCCGTCAGAAATGTGCGGCCGAGAAGTGCAAAACAAATTTACATTTTAGAAAACAAAATTACATATGCCGAAAACAAATTTACAAGTGCTGAAACACTTTTACATATGCCAAAACAAATTTACAAACACTGGGTACCCAAACACTTGTAAATTTGTTTTTGCTTTCTTTGTAAATGTTGTTTTTGTTATTTTGTAATTTTGTTTTCTGAAATGTAAATTTGTTTTCCACTTCTCGGCCACCGTAATTATGGCATGTGAAACTGTATATTAAAGACAAAGTCTTTAAAGACTTAAACTGTTTTATTTGCAAAACCTATAATGTGAATTAATTGGACCTGCATTTTACTTAAACAGATATACATAAGCCTTAATTATTTCTTTATAAATAATCTATTCAATAAAACATTTTAAGTATTAAGTACTTATTTTAGTGTGGGACGTTTTTAAGCAATATTAATTATAGTATGAATATTGTAATTAATATAAATTATAGTATTTTCCAGATGAGAGAGGCCATGTATGGGTTTCTGATGGTGTACTGTAGGCTCCAGTAGAGGAACAAAGCAACACAGAGAGAAAGATTTTGGCTGTCTCAGATCATGCACACCAGGTTTTACACTGTTATGTATTGTAAAATTAATGCTATTGCAGGTTTTCTGAAAGATATTCAAAAATTAGATTAGGATGTTTCAAGTAATACTTAGCATAGAGGTTGCAGTGTTGTAATATTGTTACATTATTACTGCATTGTGAACTGTTTATTACAAACACTGTTTCAAGCAGAAATCCTGCCTCTGGCTCATGAGGATGACATGAGGCATGTTTTCGTTTCATTTGCATTAAAATCTTCTTAAATGTTACTTAATACTCTGCCTAGGTACATAATAACAATATTTTTTTTACTCAATATAGGATGCATTTTGGTTTGAAGAAGCAGCCAAGCAAGATATGTGTCCTTACCAAATGCCATGCTTGGAGAGAACTACTCTAGTAAAGAAGTTTTACATGTTTCCTGGACTTTAAACAATAGCTCAGGTTGCTGCCACAAGGAAATTAGTGCACAAGTTAAGCAACACCTGAAATATCTTTATCAGTAGCTCTTATTACAGGAAAATGATATGTCACTGCCATAAAGGTATACTAAGCTTAATTAAGTCTAAGCTAAATCTTGGGACTCACCTCCCAGAATCCTTTGCTTCCTCTCTGACCTTCAGAGTACTGCTTTTACCACAGACTCAGCTCATTGGCGCCACAAGTTGTTTTGTCTTTTCCTTTGCTTTGGCTCTCTTTTACAGACATGGTGTAGATTCTGCTATGAACAGCCAGCTAAAGCCAGTCTCCTTATTCTTTAAATGGTTGATACTATACAGTAGTATCTTATTATCAAATTATTAGGGCTGTCATGCAATAAAATTTTTGAATCGAGATTAATCGCGATTAAAGAACCAAATTAATCGCAATTAATCGCAAACTAATAACTAAGCAAAATTTGGACAGTTATGCACATTTTTATTTGCACATGTTTACCAATAAAAACATTCATAAATATGAATGATAAAATTATCAAATCTAAATTATTTTTAGAAAGCCAGTCAATGCCTATATAGAGTTCTTAAAAGGTACCGGAGCCACCGGGCCTGCTCCACAATACAATTGTTCCATCCATCAGGCCGCCAGGAGGCTGAATTCTGTCCACTACCTACCCCCCTTGCCCCCGGCCCCTGGTCCATAACACTCCTCCTGATCAAAACACACCCCTACTATTATATTAAAAATATTAAAACTCTACCTAGGCTGTTCCAATAAGGTTCAGTTTTTACTTTCAAATCTAGTATACTGTGTATCTGTTGCTAATTGTATTAAATTGCACTTCCGCACCATTATTGTACATGCTGCTATCGGACAAGGTACAAGGAACACCTTATATGCTGCTCTTCCAGGAAGTATGTATGTATTTATTGTACTGCAAAAAGAATTGCACTTTCCACTTGCACACTTTTTCTTTTTTCTTTGTATTAAGGTGAGAAACAATATCTCAATCTCTACTGTGCGTAGTGAATTGACAATAAAGGAATCTTGAATCTTGAACAGCTACCCATCTTTCAGTCAGTTTTTAAAATGAGTCTGTTCACATTATCTGGCAAAAGTGAGGATCTTTACCTGTTTGTAACCCTGCCACTGAAAACAGGCGCTCATAATATGAACCATTTCTAGATGCAACACCAGTGGCATAACTAGGAGCTCTTGGGCCTCAGTGCAAAAAAAAATTTGGGCCTCAACAAATTGCATATGCTGATAGCTGATCAGAATGAATTAAAAGTACTCACTCAGAAGTTAGACTTCAAGTCCAAATTCCTGCCTCTGGTATTTTTAATGCACAGCTTTAGTTATTATAATTTTACTTAACGAAAATATTGTAATATAATAATAATGACCTGGCGAGGGGGGGGGGGGGGGGGGGGGGGGGGGTTGGCAGTGAGGTGAGTGATTGAGTAATTACGCCCCTGTGCAACACGTATAACGTCCTGTCGACCCACATCTTTAAGTATGTTAAAGCGTTTATACAGTCCATTGTCATCCATTTAACACCAGTGTTTGTAATGTTCCGTGTACATTCCATGCGCTTTCCATCCAAATTAATCTGAAATACCGAGTCTGAGCTCATTTAGCCTGTAATGCGTATCCGTGCGCTCAGACAACCTCTAACCAAAGATGATATTACAGCGTCAATTAATAACTAATTTTGTCTAGTGATGATTTCTCACGCTTTTTGAAAATGACTATTTAAAATACCCGATATTTTCACAATATGCAGCAGCAGCAGCTCGAGACCTTTTTAACTCACGACACTTGTCGTGCCCGTGTTATCGTTATACAGTATAAACACAATGTTACTGTGTTAAAGCAGCACAAATTACCACAGAGACACATATTTACGTGGCACAAACACAGCCCAATAAAAATAGTTGCATTTTTTTAATCGCAATGAACATTTTAACGCATAAATCGTGTTAATTAACGCAGTTAACGATAGCCCTACAAATTATACATCACCAAATGTGTTCCGGGTCCTTTCTGTGTGGAGTTTTAATGTTCTGTATGTCTGGGTGGGTTTCCTCCAGGATCTCTGGTTTCCTACCACAGTCCGAAGCCATGCAAGTGAGGTGAAATTGAAATATCCTGTAACTACCTGTACTGTCATGAATGTAACCAAAGTGTAAAACAGAGTTTGATTTGCATTTTATTTATACATTTCTATCAACAGCTGATGTCGTTGTAATCAGATCATATTTAACATACTTTTATAAGGCTGCAGCTTAAAGTAATCAGCAATACAACAATAAAGAAAAACAGTTAGGTTGAGGTAAAAAGCAATAAACAATAAAATACAGACACACACATACATACATACATACATAAAAACATTCAAGCGTGTCAGCCTGGGTCCCCCTACCAACCTCATTCCATTAGCAATTTTAAGCTCCACAAAAAACGGCACTAGTCATTGTGTTACATTTCAGGTTCATCAGAAAAGCAAACCCCACATGCAGAAGGATCCACTGTATTAGATGCTTCCCTTGGTTTGACTCCTCTGCAAAAAGAAGGTGAACATATAAAATCAAACATAAACAGATATTTTGAACTTACACTTTTTTTTATTCAAGATAGTTTAAGTGGGAAAAGATTGAAGTAGCAAGATGTTCAACTACAGATGAATACTGCAGTTATCATTAGTGAGCAAGGCTAAAACAAATGTACTTACTTTTTTTGTACATGAGTAAGTAGGCCAGTCGTGAGCTGAAACAAAACAATACAGGTCTGTACTGTACAGGTCAATACTTTAACATACAAACCCTAAATGCAGAAAAACTGGGACACATTTAAATGCTAATAAAAACAGAAGGCAGTTATTTAAAATGATCTTTGGCCTGTGTTTAAACTCATGAACTAATTAATTTGTAGATAATCACTTTAAATAATCATTTAAGGACTAAGAACAACAGTTGAATTCGTTTTTGCAATAATATTTTATGTAAGTATAGAGCTGTGCAAGGCTACAGGTTTTACTGTGGTATATTGCACAACTTCTTAGTAGGAGACAGGTCCGGACTGTTGTCAAATCAGTCTATCTCCCAAAATTTTAGATTACACACAGTCATGTGTTGTAACACATGTTGTATGTGGTTTGACTCCGTCATGCTAAAATAAGCGTAAATGTTTTGAAGAAGAATGTCTAGAAAGCACCATATGTACCAACAATGTGTAGATTTCTAAATACATATACATATGCATATACATATACAACTACATATGCTATAAAGAATCTGATTGCATTATTTGAATAAACAATAAGTATTTATAAATCCATGTGGTGATATCTATTACAGAAGCATGCTGTTTTTAATGCATGCAGAGTGAGGGTTTGAAAGTACATTTAGCAGTGGTTGCCAGCCTAGTACATAATGCACAGAAACTTCTCAGGATTACCTAAATGTTTTGGTGTGTTTTGTACTAAGTCAAATGCTTAAACTCCTTGCATGTGCTTCCTAAGTAATGTAAACTATTTTTTACAAAGTGGTGAGCTTAAACCCATTCTTGCTCACAAAGAATTTGGCCTTTCTTGGATACTTATTTCCTTTTTTATTTATTCTAAGATTATTGCATAATAGGATTATTGTTTTCTTGTTTTTTTGGACATTTTACAATGTTCCTTCTTTTGTGACATATCTCAGACATAAGCATGTATTTTTGGAGAACACATAAATTAATTACATTAAAATAATAAGAAAAACATTCAAAATCCTCTGTTAAGATTTTTGTTTAAATATTTGTTTAAAAGTGAATTTAACACATTACTGCTTTTGTTTTATTTGCATTTAATATGCTAGAATAGGTAATTATATTTTATCCAATATTTTATATATTATGAAGTTAAATCATACTCACTGATTGAGAGATTTCTTAGAACCCTTTTAAGGAGAAAAGGAAAATGTTTAAATGGTCCTCAAAAGAGAAAAAGCTATGACCAAAACAAGTATAATTTTAGTACCTTTGTAACTGAACTGTCATCAAAACAGTACCACAAATTATCTTCAAAGGATTTGATGAGAGCATTGTAGTGCCCTCCACTTCGTCCACCTCTGTGGTTAATAACCGCGTAGAGATCATATTCACAGTTCTGGAAAGAAAATATCTACTTCAAAAACAGCACACATACGTAGTGTATACACATTACACTGATAACCAGAACAAACAGGTGAACACAAGTTTATGTAATGTAAAGAATGAGTTAATAAAAAGTTAGTACTTTCATGTCTAGTGTTCGGGGAATATCCATGACACAGTTATTCTTCACCAGTGTCATCTGCTTGTAGTCAAAGGCAAACCTCTTCAGGTACAAAGTCAGAATGGCAGGATACACTTTGATCTCATTCCACTGTGAATTTGGAATGTAAAAGAGAAGCTTTAATAAAATGTTCTAGATAAAAAGTGTGTGATTTAAAACATTAAATATAGACTAAAGATAAGATAAGATAAGATAAGATAAGATAAGATAAGATAAGATAGGGCAGTGATAGCTCAGTGGTTAAGGTACTGGACTAGTAAACAGAAGATTGCCGGTTCAAGCCCCGCCACCACCAAGTTGCCACTGTTGGGTCCCTGAGCAAGGCCCTTAACCCTCAATTGCTCATCGTGTTCAGCTGATTGTGTAAGTCGCTTTGGATAAAAGCGTCTGCTAAATGCTGAAAATGTAAATGTAAAATAAGATCCCCAGACTTTATTGATCCCCATAGGGAAATTAACTTGTTACAGCAGTATGAAGACAGGAAAAAACAGAAAGAAATACAACTAAGGGAAAATATTGCACACATAGTGTGTAGTTATTTACTCTTAAAAATATCTAAAAAATAATGTATACATTCAGATATGCAAAATATATTAAGTATTGCACTTATTGTAAATAAAAAAAAAATTATGGTAAAGCTATTTACCATGACACAGTACATGTCCACTTCTAAAAGAGTAGGGATATTTTGTAAAAAAAAAAACAAGTCTTTTAATTCTCTCAAACTATTATTTACTCATCACACATTATTATTAGACACACACAGATCTCCAGCAGTCACCCTGTGCCACCCAAGTGTCTTTCCCAGTTCACAAGGTTCTTTTAATAGTATCAGTCAAACTATTTGTTAGTTAAATTAAGCTTCAATAAAATTAACAGATCAAAGATTCTTGTTTTTAATAGCATTTTACAAAATGACCAACTTTCATTTAAATTGAGTTTTTATTAGAACCAGTAAAGTAGCAAGAAAATCTGTGAATTTTGTGAACTGAAAACCCCAATGCCTTATGTGTAATCAGTTTAGGCTAAAGGTGTATTCATTAAATAGTTGATGATCAGACCAGTGTTATTTTGGCAGAAATCCAAGTGATAGTTAATGGGTTTACAAATGTTTTCCTGCAATATTTACTTATTTGTCTTGCATGGCAGGCAATGAAATACTTACAGTCTCACTTTCATTTTTTTGGTCACACTTCTCACAATACAGCCAGTTGTCTTCATCTAACTTTGAGTGTGCAAAAAAATTCTCTAACCCCTCCTCCTGAAAAATCCAACATTTCAATAAAATTTTGAATAAAACCAAACTGTTGACTGATAAATTCAATGATAAGAAAAAAGATTTTTATTTATTCATTTACCACTTTGTACACTTCATTTTGTCCAGTTTTTATAGCTAGAGGAATTGAGATAAAGGGATCCTTCTCTTCAGAAAGGTGACCATGTAGACACTTACTGTTGCTGCTCATTTCTCCTTTAAAGACCTGAGAATTGTGTAATATATTAAATAAGGTATTTGCAAATTATGTATTTACAAAGATACTGCCGTAAACATGCACATAAACAAAAAAAATACTACCTCAGATGCTGGTGGTCTGACTGCTTTTATAATTTTTTGGTAGTATTCTAGTGCATCTTGCTGCTCATGAACTGAAAACAGGAGAGTATAAACAACCAAGAAACAAACTGTGCAGCCACAAATGCTGACAATAACTTACCTTTACATATGCCCAAACATTGTGTTATTCCTTCAGTAGTACCAACAGCACTTTCTAGTTTTTCAAAGAGTTTATGAAGTTCTTGAGTCAGAGCAGCACTTCCCTCAGAATCCTCTGAACATTGTTTAGAGCTAACATGCAAAAATTATCAGACAAAAAGGTAAATAACTATTTTTCCAACTTTAAGGTCAATTCCAAAATGTGAATTCTAAATATTAATAGCACAATAATGTAAAGTAACCAAGAAATTGTAACTTAAACTGGCAATAACAAAGTTTGATTATATGCACTTAACCTAGAGTAAAGCAAGCTAAATATGAGTAAATAGACAGATGTAAGTTGAAAATCACTTTATAGTGCACATCCAGTATTCAGTCAAATCTATCCCATATAAAGGACCCATATCAAATAATAAAAAGTGTTTAGTTGCACTCATAGTACCACAGAAAGCACTCATGGTCCAAACAGAAATTAAAGTTAATTACATGTTTATACACCGATCAGGCATAACATTATGACCTCCTTCCTAACTGACTGCTCTGCGGCTTTGCAGCACCATATGCAACAAACTGCGATGCACTGTGTATTCTGACACCTTTCTATCAGAACCAGCATTAACTTCTTCAGCAATTTGAGCTACAGTAGCTCGTCTGTTGGATCGGACCACACGGGCTAGCCTTCACTCCCCACGTGCATCAATGAGCCTTGGCTGCCCATGACCCTGTCGCCGGTTTACCACTGTTCCTTCTTGGACCACTTTTGATAGATACTGACCACTGCAGACCGGGAACACCCCACAAGAGCTGCAGTTTTGGAGATGCTCTCACCCAGTCATCTAGCCATCACAATTGGGCAATTGTCAAACTCGCTCAAATTCTTACGCTTGCCCATTTTCCCTGCTTCTAACACATCAACTTTGAGGATAAAATGTTCACTTGCTGCCTAATATATCCCACCCACTAACAGGTGTCATGATGAAGAGATAATCAGTGTTATTCACTTCAGTGTTCATAATGTTATGCCTAGTCTGTGTATGTGACATATATGTAAAATATATGGGGTTTTAAAGGTAAGATACTGAAGCTAAGGTATTAAATTGTAAAATAGTTATTACTTCTTTATGTAGTTTCTGAAGTCTTCGGTCATGTAGAGACACTGCAGCACGGTGTTCAGGTAGCAGGTTGCACCCTGATTTTTCAAACCATGGTAACATTTTTTATCAAGTCTGAGTAAAAAAAAGATTTTACATGTAAATACTAAATTGTTATGGGATTTGTATGTTTTTATTTAAAATGTTTTCATATTTAGGTTGTAGTTATTGTCTAGATTTAACAAAACTGATTTTGTGGAGAAAACACTAAACATTTCAAGTGAAACACTTGCTGACCCAGTACATAAGGACCAAACTATTCCTACCTTGCTGGTAGAGCTGATGTTCGGCACAGGTTGTTGAATAAACTAAAGACAATTCCCATTTTACTGCTGGGTTACTGTCTGCCGACAGAAATTATTATTTGAAATTCTTCGTATAAAATGCCCAAATCTTCAACGCAAATCGCGCTTTAGGTTTCACTTTCGTTTAAAGTTTCAGTAACCTGTTTACTTTCATTTAGTTTCTACTCAGTCACGCGGGTTAGACGTCATAATCCCGCTGTCATGCGCCTGTAGCTCAAGGTGCAAAGTGCATCATTACGGTAACTGTTCAATTCAGTGGCTGTTGTAAGGCTGCACGCTTTTCAAATATGGTTGCCAAATAACCAAGGTTGGATTTTTTTTTTTAGAGTTACACAAGTGTTTTCATATTAACATTGGCCCCTGCTAGGTTAATATGACACAGCATCTAGGAGTAATTTAGACCAGGTATTCTATATTACATGTTTTGAGAGTTAGAAGGAAATCGAAAGGAACGGTAAGGAAAATCAAGCAAATACAGGAAGAACATCCCAGTGACCAGATGCAAGAATTAAACCCAGGTCTCCAGGGCACACTGATAAATAGGATCCACTCATCTTAGCTCTTCTCAACCACAGAGCAGAGATCCTCTATTCAATTTTTAAAATACTTTTTAACACTATGCTTCAGATTAAGCATTTTACATCCTTTTGGTTTTGTTTTGACCCTCTCCGTCGTGTTGCAATTTCTCTTTGTTCCATTGATATCTAGAATTTTATTTATTTACATATGTATTTACATATAAATGTTTATTATGATGATTGAACACTTTTTCACTGTTGATGTTTATAAACATGTTTGTTTATGCTCATACATCAATAGTTTCTGTGCCATATTTTAAAATACAAGGTCAATATACTGTACATTGTGTATAAATTAGAAATAGATGTTTTCATTTGAAACATTACATGACAAAAATTTTACACTGTAAAGCTGTAAAATACAGTGTAAAGTATAGTTTGCAACAGTACTATTCTGTTATTCTTTAAACAACAGCTTTCTATTTTAAAACCAATTGTGGTTGTAGTCTAACAGCAAATTTTGATTTGAGCATTAGACCAAGAGGGCCTCTCTCCCTTAATTATGTTCTGTTAATAGTTCTGTTTTGTGTGTGTGTGTTCTAGTGAAATATTTATTAGTACACCTTTACACTGCACTGGCCATTTCAGGGTTGTCCTCAGCATTTGTAGACTTTTTCAAATACCACTATTGTATGATATGAAAATATTTAAAGAGTTGTGAGACTGAGAGAAAAGTATGCATGTATTCACTCTACAGCAAAAAAAGAAAGATTAATTTAGGCAGTCATCGATATCAGGACAAATATGTTATTACTGACCTTATAATTTTAGAATTTAAACACAAAAGAAGAAATTAAAAATATCTCAACCTTTAAGTTTCTAGAAATCCACATCCCAGAGGACCTCACCTGGACCACAAACACCACTGCTCTGCTTATAAAAGCTGAACAGTGGCATTATTTTCTAAAAAAATACTCAGAAAAAACAACTTGATGCAGAGCTTTTGGTGGCTTGCTATCACTGCTGTATGGAAAGCATACTGACCTACTGTTTTAAAGCATGGTATGCCCATTGCACAGTAGTAGACAAAATAGCTCTCCAGAGAACCATACACACACCACAAAAATTATTGGACTTTCACTTTTGACAGTAACATTTTTAACAGTAACAGTGTCACTGTTTCAGGCAAGATAACTGAAGATAATTATACAAAATAAAATACAAAAATAACACCTGCTGTTTTTTATTCTATTTTTATTAATGTTTTTGTTTTAAAATGTACCGTGTTAATAAGCTGGCATCGTAACACTAAATTTCCTTTCTTTTCTTTTTTCAACTATGGCAAAAAAATACAAAGTTAATTGTTTTATTTTAGCAGAAACATTACCATACAGTGACAAAAGAAATTGCCAAAGGTTTGCATTTTAACTTTTAACTATTTTAACAATAAACATACTGTTTGAATTGTATTTGTCTATCACGTCATAAATCAAGTTATTATTATTAACAATAACAATAATAATAATAATAATAATAATAACAATAATAATGGCATATTAGGTAACTAAATAATAGGATATCAAAATGACGTGAACTGATCATTTATATTAAGTGAACAGTTATGAATAATAGTTAGGAGGGTAAAGATCGAGAAGTCAGGACTGAAAGTCTGGCGTCCATCCACACATGCTGTAGTTTATCTGCTGCTCATGCTGCCACTCTCACTGCCAGACAGACCGCGGATCCTCCAGGTAGTCTTGAGACGACCATTATGGTGGCGTGATCGTGCATCTGATGCTGGGAGAAAGTGTCGTTGTCCTCAAGTTTTTTATCTGTGTATATCAGTGTCATATCCACTCCTAAATCAAGATAAACTTAGATTCATGTCAGATGCATTTATGCTACGTCATGTCATGTTTTAACATGTATAATATTACCTTTATATTCCGGGAATTTCTGGATCAGTTTCTCTTTTAAAGTCGAAACTGTCGTGTTGTTAAAATCCTCTTCAGAGGTTGCAATGTCGATAGTTTTCCTCTCATCATGTAAACCGATAACGTGAAGTTGGTAAATTTTCCCCATTTTGAACGAAGAGTCGAGATGAAGTGAGCGAGTTACTGCTGCAAACTTTCACTTTCACCTTAATAAAAACTGCTGAATGTTTCCGCCCTTGCAGTCCTAGTCAGTGTGGTAGCGCATTGTGAGTGCTTTCTGCATGTCATAGCAGTCTTGAAATATAATGTACAACCCCAAATCAGAAAAAGTTGGGACAGCATGAAAAATGCAAATAATAAAAAACACAGAGCTTCTTACATTTACTTTGACTTTTATTTCATTGCAGACAGGATGTCTGGTCAACTTCATTTCATTTATTAATAAACATCCATTCCTGCATTTAAGGTCTGCAACACATTCCAAAAAAAGTTGTGACAGTAAAGCATTTACCACTTTGTAATGTTGCCATTCCTTTTCACCACACTTAAAAGATGTTTTGGCACAGAGGATACCAAGCGATTTAATGTTTCAGGTTTTATTTTGTCCCATTCTTCCTGCAAACACGCCGTAAGATGTGCAACAGTACGGGGTCGTCGTTGTCACATTTTTCCTTTCAAAATTCTCCAGACATTCTGTATTAGGGACAGGTCAGTACTGCAGGCAGGCCAGTCCAGTACCCGTACCTGCCTTTGTAATGTGTGCAGCATGTGGTTTTGCATTGTCTTGTTGAAAAATGCATGGACATCCCTGGAAAAGATGATGTCTTGAAGGCTGCATATGTTGCTCTAAGATATCAATGTACTTTTCTGCATTAATGCTGCCATCACAGACATGTAAATGACCTTTTCCAAGGGCACTGACACAGCCCCATACCATGGCAGACCCTGGCTTTTGGACTTGTTGCTGATAACAGTCCGAATGGTCCTTTTCCTCTTTGGTCCGGAGCACACGGTGTCCGTTTTTTCCAAAAAAGACCTGAAATGCTGATTATCTGACCACAATACACATCTCCACTGTGTGACGGTCCATCCTAGATGCCTTTGAGCCCAGTGAAGTTGACGCCACATCTGGACATGGTTAACATAAGGCTTCTTTTTTGCACAGTATAGTTTTAAGTGGCATTTGTGCATGTAACTCAGTATTGTAGTGCTTGACAAAGGTTTGCCAAAGTAATCCCTTGCCCATGTGGTTATATCAGCTATTGTTGAGTGGCGGTTCTTGATGCAGTGCCGTCTGAGGGATCAAAGATCACGGGCGTTCAGCTTAAGCTTGCGCCCTTGGTCTTTACGCACTGAAATTCCTCCCGATTCTTTGAATTGTTTAATGATATTATGCACTGTAAAGGGATAAATATGCAAATCCCTTCCAATCTTTCTTTGAGGTACATTTCAATAATTTTCTCACACATTTGTTGACAAACTGGAGATCCTCTGATCATCTTTGCTCATAGCAGACTCAGCCTTTCCTTGGATGCTGCTTTTGTACCAAACCATGATTACAATCACCTGTTTACATCACCTGTTTGGAATCACATCATTATTTAGTTTTTTAACCTCATTACTAGCCGTAGATTGCCCCCGTCCCAACTTTTTTTGGAATGTGTCGCAGGCCAGACAAAACATGAAATATCTTGGGTTCAAACTGTCTACAATCAAATAAAATGTAATCAAAGTAAATGTAAGGAACACTGCGTTTTTATTTTATTTGCATTTTCCATACTGTCCCAACTTTTTCTGATTTGGGGTTGTATGTTTTTGGCATCAAGTGAACACGTATGAAGTCATTAAATGTGTGAGGCATGACATTTAAATAGTCAAACGTGCACTTGTAAAAACGCGTGAACAGTAATGTTTCTAAAAGTGTAAATGTAACTGACATAAATAAACACGTTTCACGTTTTAAAGGACACGTGTTCATACTATACTAGATTGACAAGCTTTCCGAGGTGGGACAGGGTTTCTGAGAAAGCACGTGAGTAAAGCGAAACTTAAACAGAACAGCACAAAACACAACTAACACAGCAGATGTCGCAGATCCTGAACAGACAATGACGGAGACAGAAAAGTGCTACGATCCCGCGAGGGACGGCGGCATTAAATTTGTTACTCGAAGAGATGATATTAGTAAGTACTTTATAATAACACATTTTATTTACGTACATTGTATTAAATATTTCATAACTACAAGGATATATGTGCAAACTACGTTTTCTGGCAAGTCAAGATAGCAAAGGTTTTGCATAGAATTGGACCAATCCCAAAACAGTTTTAACACGATTTTCTACGGCACAAAATGCTAATACTGGCATGAATTCGGATAATGGAATCTTAAATAAAATGCTAAATTCATTATCAATAATTTATACATAATAAATCTAACACTTTATTAGCATACAATCTTTATACTGTAGGCACATTACAACCAAATTACATTTTTAATTATTATCTTAAACTAGCAAGCTGAAACTATTTCACTGACAAATAACATTAAAACAATTTTTTTTCAACTAACCAGCTTGATAGCATTTTGTAAATATAAACAGATTTTACATTTGATTCCTGCTACATTCAAAAAAACGTTGGGCACAGGCAAAAGTGAAACTTTGTTATGCGAAGAGAAAGCCATTAATCTCTGAAAGACAGTGTGTTGTGTCAGATGAGGCCACATTCCAACTTGTGTTCAGAAAAAAATAGACATTAAGTTGTTGATGTCAAAGACAAACAGGCACCTGCCATTGCATATATTAAGTGGCTTAATATATATAGGACTCTCTTTCTTGAGAAGTCTATGGTGTAAATAGTAGAAAAGGTAATGCAGCAGGGGACACTCACACAGACATGGGATGAACATGCAAACTCCACACGGATGCAGACCGCACTACTTGGGAATTGAATTTAGGGCCTTCTCACTCTACGGCGACATTGCTACCTACAGAGCCACAGTCCCCAACAAAGAATTTGATATCCACCCTCTGTTGATGTTCCACACAAGTTTGTGGCAAAAATATATATGACTACATGTGATTTGTCATTTAGAGTGCATCCGGAAAGTATTCACAGCGCTTCACTTTTCCCACATTTTGTTATGTTACAGCCAGAGCGGTAGAGAGAACAGAGTGGCGACACTCCCATAGAGAACCATTGTAAAGAGGGCGGGGACATTTTTCTGTGCAGCTTCCGGGTTGTGGGGCTAGTGAATAGTTCCAAACACAAACATGACAAGGTAATATTTAGCAATGCCTGTACCTTAATTACTAAAATAATTAATATATTGCTCCTGCATTAAGGCATACATTAGCAGTGGTGGACAGTAACTAAGTAAATGTAACTAGTTACTATACTTAAGTAGTTTTTTTTTGTCTATCTGTATTTCCATTTTGGGTGAGTTTTTACTTTAACTCCACCACATTTGGTAGTCAAATGTCTTACTTTTTTCTCCACTACATTATGAACAATCTGTGGTTCCTTTTGGTTTACAGCTTTATTCAAAAATGGATTAAATTCATTTTTTCCCTCAAAATTCTACACACAATACCCTATGGTGACAAAGTGAAAAAAGTTTTTTGCAAATTTATTAAAAATAAAACACAAAAATATAACATGTACATAAGTATTCACAGCCTTTGCTCAATACTTTGTTGAAGCACCTTTGGCAGCAATTACAGCCTCAAGTCTTTTTGAGTATGATGCTACAAGCTTGGCACATTTATTTTTGGGCAGTTTCTCCCATTCTTCTTTGCAGAACCTCTCAAGCTCTTTTCTCAGCTATTTTCATGCCTCTCCAGGGATGCTCAATCAGGTTCAAGTCTGGGCTCTGGCTGGGCCACTTAAGGACATTCACAAAGTTGTCCTGAAGCCACACCTTTGTTATCTTGGCTGTGTGCTTAGGGTCGTTGTCCTGTTGGAAGATGAACCTACTCCCCGGTCTGAGATCCAGAGTGTTCTGGAGCAGGTTTTCTTCAAGGATCTCGGTGTACTTAGCTGCATTAATCTTTCCCATTATCAGGACTAGTCGCCCGGTCCAGCTGCTAAAAAAACATCCCCACATCATGATGCTCCCACTGCCATGCTTCACTGTAGGAATGGTATTGGCAAGGTGATGAGCGGTGTGCCCTTTGGCAGTTCAATTTTTGTTTAATTAGACCAGAGAATTTTGTTTCTCATGGTCTTAGAGTCCACAGGTGCAAACTCCAGACGGGCTGTCATGTGACTTTTACTGAGGAGTGGCTTCCATCTGGCCACTCTACCATACAGACATCCCTGACTAGGGCCCATCTAACCCGATCGCTCAGATTGGCCAATCTCCTGGTGGTTCCAAACTTCTTTAATTTATGGATGATGGAGGTCACTGTGCTCATTGGGACTTTCAATGCTGCAGAATTTTTTCGATACCTTTCCCCAGATCTGTGCCTTGATAAAATCCTGTCTCGGAGGTCTACAGACAATTCCTTGGACTTCATGGCTTAGTTTGTTCTATGACATGCACTGTCTACTATGGGACTTTATATAAACAGGTGTGTGCCTTTCCAACTCCTGTCCAATCAGCTGAATTTACCATAGGTGGACTCCAATCCAAAGTTGTAGAAACATTTGAAGGATGATCAGTGGAAACAGGATGCACCTGAGCTCATTTTGAGTGTCATGGCAAAGGCTGTGAATACTTCTGTAAATGTTATATTTTTGTATTTTATTTCTAATAAATTTTAAACTTTTTACCCATTTTGGAATAAGGCTGTATCATAACAAAATGTGGGAAAAGTGAAGCGCTGTGAATATTTTCCAGATGCACTGTACATAAATAGCACTTATTGTCACCTTCAAATGTATGTTCTTTTTTCTACTTTTAGCCCTTGACGATGATCCCAACACCATGAGAGCCGAGATGTCATGTGGCCATGCTGTCACATCAGAATCCCTTACTGCCTGGTGTCGCAGTGTTCTGGACAAGGTGGAATTCTTAATTATTTGACATTTAGCATTGAATAAAATAAGGAAAAGGTCATTCCTATGCTCATACAAAATGTCATGCTAGTGAGCAAATACATTTGTCATATTATAACAATACCTGCTGTTAAAGAAAAAATAGCCATGATTTTGGCATTGAAATGCAGTGTTTGGGCTTCGGGACACATTTGCTTAAATGTATTTTTTGAAGACTGAAAGATTAAATACTGAATATATTGATCCAAATAACACCAAACTGTTGTCATGTACATATGGGCAGAAAAGCGCCAAACCCAAAATTCATTTTAGAGTTATAAAACCAGACAAATAACGAACTAAGGACATGCATTCCTGAGAATTGCCTTTCTTTGCTTGTCACTGCCCACTGCTCCAGTGACCTGTTGGGGGAAAAAAGCTGGAAACTAAAATATTGTAGCCAAAGATAAGTTCATGAACAGATTTAAATGTTTTTATATAAAACTTATTCATCTCCTGGCCTGTTTTGATCTTAAAATGTAATGTAGATAAAGAAATATAGTGTATATAAAATAGAGCAGGGAATGCACTTCTGTGAATGCATTAGGCTTATATATTTTAAACAGTAGACCTTTTTTTTTTTTGATCAGAGCATATGCAAATATTCTTTTAGGCGAGCATTTAATCTTTTTCCCTTACTCTGGCCTCTGTTCCATGTGGTGTTTTTTCTTTTTATTTATGCATTTTCTCCTTTTTCTCCCAATTTAGCATTGCGTTCGAGGAGAGTATATTGCTGCTTACGCCTCCTCCAACACGTACGCAGTCCTTTCGGACCCCTTCTTTTTGCCCATGCTGTCTGCACAGGCGCCTCGGTCCATTTACCAGGGTTCTTGCAGTGTTTGAAGACCCCACCCACTTTAGTTCGGTCATCCCACCCCACCCATCAGACATGGTGGCCAATTATTGTCTACTGCAGGTACTGCCAATTGTGCCCGCTAGATGGCACCTAACTGACTGGGTGGCAGAGCTGAGATTCGAACTGAGGTGTTCAGAATCTCAGTGATGGTGTGCAAGCGGAATATCCTACTGTGCCACCTGGGCACTGTTCCATGTACTTTTTAATGGGTGCAGCTGCCCAGTGTTTGTCACAAACAATTGCAGCCTACACATTTTATCGCAGCTTTTTGCACACAGGGTCAGTACAAGTTCCTGTGTCCAGCTCTAAAGGATGGAACAACTCAGAGGTGTGGAGCTGAGTGGCCGTACATGGAAGTGCGGAAGATAGCATTACTGACTGATGAGGAGCAGAATCACTTTGAGGAGACCATGGCTAGGCTGGCAGCAGCCAAGTACTGTGAATACAACTCAGTGAGTACTTTGTCAAAGGTCTATAAATTCTTTTAATGTTATAGGTATTTAAATTTTACAGAGAGCATTTTATTCCTATACACTAAACTGCCAAGAGTATATGGACACCTGACCAGAACCAGGGGCATTAATAAGTCCCTCCTACTTTGCAGCTATAATAGCATCCACACTTCTGAAAAAGGTTTTCACAATATTTTGGCTTTAACAAATTATTGCCACATGGTGAAAAGCCCATTTAGTACACATGCAGTATTTAATGGTATTCAAATTAATAGTATTTACTTTACCTATATACTGTAGTATACATGTAGTATTTAATTGTATAAAATTACTAACACTACTTAATAGTATTTTTTGTCTTTTTTTGTTTAAGTGCCCTGGTTGCAAGTCATTTGTTGAGAGGCAGGATTTGACCAACCTTTGTGTACGCTGTACCATCTGCACAGCAGTAACTGGTAAGCGCTATGAGTTCTGCTGGCAGTGCATGAACACTTGGAAAGGACTAGGACCTCGCTCAGACAAGTGCGACAACAGTGGATGCATCAATCTCAAAATTGAAAAGTTGTCGCAATGTAAAGATATTATACTTCCAGCAGTTCAAAAACTCAAGGTTCCCTCTCTGAGAGCTTGTCCTACATGTGGCAACTTGGTGGAGCATGACACGACTGGGTGCAAGAACATTATATGTAATCGCTGTCAGGTTGAATTCTGTTTTTCTTGCTTAAAACTCACTCCTGATTGCAAAAAAACAAGCTCATACTTTGGGGCTTGTGCAGCTGGAGTGGCTCCTCGGCAAACATCCATTCCGACCTGGAAAAAGTAGCCAACTAAATGTTGGCAATAAAGTTTTTTGTAGTTTTAAATGTTTGTTATTATCTATAAGCATCATTTTACTGTCTTAATGGTTTATATACATTTAGCATCACATATAAAAGCTCTGTTTTTCAATAAACTTGGTTCATGAAAGATTCTCTGAAGAATGTAGGCACCTACAATGTTGGCAAAGAAAGTTTTTGAGCACTTTTAAATGTCAGCTATTATATATAAGCATTATTTTACTGTTTTAATGCACTGTATACATTAAGCATCACCTAATGAAGTTATGTTATTCAATAAACATGACATTGCTTTGTTCTTGAAAGATTCACTAGTTAAAATTCAATTGTTTTTAATATTGCAAATAAGATGGGCATTTCAGTGAAGCACAATTAACTACTATCTTAAACAGTGTAAGCAAAGCAAGAGTATCATAAGACTAAGGAAATAGCATAAAGCCCAGCTGGCTAGTTTACATTCCTTTGCTGGTAATGTCCCCCAAACACCACATTTAGTACTAAGAAAAATAAGACAGACTCCCTCGCCTGAAGGCTAGCATCTAATAATGCTATGGCAACATGGAAAAACACAACCTGTTGCTGTATATATCACCAAAATATTACCATTTTGAGCTTAAATAAACAAACATTAACTGCAACTTCTTGTTGCAATATCTTGTTTACTAGTTTTAATACATTTTAATACATTAAAAATAATATTAAATAAATATTCATAAACAACTGAGAATATAAGGGTGTAGACAAGACACGTTCTATGACACACCCTTCTACTTAGAATTGTTTACAGGAAATCACCTGACACTGGAAATTCCCAAAGTAACATAACAGTGTTTTAAATAATGTGGCCTTAATCACCTTAGGAAAAGTGATAGTAAACCCGACAACGCCACTCCCTGGTTATAAGGGGTGGGAGACCCCACTTAAACAACAACAGAAAAGGAATCTTCCCGACTGGTTCAATTAATCATGATATACATGAAACACACAGCTGATGTCTTAATACATGTTTATTGAGGAGGAAAGTCACACCGATAAAATTACACAGTTCAATTCTTTAAAACGAATAGGAAAACTCCAAAACCTCTTTCTGCTTCACAGAAGGGGGGGGAGGGGGGGGGGGGGGAGGGTGGCTGCTGCCCTCTACATAAAAGATATAAGGAAAAGCCAATCACCATCAAAATTTCCACTACAAAGATTTACCCCACAATCACGTGTATACATTTGACCAAATGATATATCAAGTGAAATACAAATCTTCAACACCTACCACACAATCACCGATACAATTTGGGCAGGAACCACTTACCGGCCTATCCGCGAACCACCACCGTTCACAAATCAGCTTACTATGTGGGTTTCAGAGAGAAGACAAAGAACATACATAGATCATAAGACATGCGAAAGTTAACACAGTAGTGGATTTGACTGCGCTGGGGATCTCTTACCCAAGACCCTGCTAAGTTCAGCAGTCACAAGCACCCCCTTGCATCTATACACTCAAGGGACTACAACCCATTATAGAAGGAGACATTGCACATTACTCAATAGGTCTTAAGCATCAATACATATTGCACAATCCCACATCATCACCATCAATTCATAACACTTGGGTTAACAAAACATGAACCCGCAAGAATAGGACAATAAAATATAAAAGAAACAAAAGCGGAAGAAAACAGTGGCTACACCAATCTCTGCTCTACTATCCTGTCCAGTCCCTCCTTTGTGCCAGCTACTTCAGCTCTGTGGATGCCCTGGGAGAACTTCCTCCCTCATCAGCCTCAGTCATTTGCTAAAACACAAGTCCATAATGAATGGAAGCTACAAGTTAGCCTATCTGCTAACAGTATGTAAACTATCCCCCGCTATATATACATACATATACACACTGCACAGGTAGCTTGCACTGCAATGCTATTTAACTCAACAAAAGAGCATAAATACCTTTACGATTCACCCTTGCTCCTCGATGCTACTCAGTGGAAAACAGCCACTCACCAGCACTGCACCCAACTACAGGGCAAATAATAATACATTAGGCATCTACCTCTCAGAATTTAACCATCACTACACACCTGCAATCTACTAGAGATGCATAAAATAAACTCACATACCGTTTCTAGTGCATTTGTAGCCGTAAATCGGAACAATCCAGACTGCTGCGGCGTTCTACACACGTTTTTTCCAATAATGCCGGTCCACTACGGATCGCACAAGGGCTCTTTTATAAATCGCGTTTCTCCCCAGCTTCAACAGATTGTCTCTTCCCCAGGGTCCTAGTGCTCCATTTACCTCCCTGTGGCTAAACCCTAGTACCACAGGCTACAATAACAACAATCAAGAAGTAAAGGTCAGGCTGCATGTATTGAATGTTAACAAGTTACAGTATCACACAAGATAATAAAAAGCAGTTGGATGGAGCAACTAGATTTTCTGCATATGTTAATTGCAACAATCATTCCAGCAAGTTTCAATGAATGTTTACACATGTTGATTTCTGCCATGTAGGAATACATGAACAGCTTTAGTAGTTTTACAATATAGAACTAAACTCCACAATACTGATCAACAAATCCCTGCCAATTTTTAAATTATGTTTAGCTGTCATGGCTACAGAAAGTCTGTTGCCATCATGAACTGGGTTAATGAGCTGGTCTGTTAACAATGTGGCAATGTTAACACAATTGTGCCAACTATGGCAGGTTTAACTTTATTAACAAATATTGAATAAACCACTGAGAATAATACAAATAAGTATTAAAATTCCACTAATCTGTATACATGACAACCTTTGGTTTCACTTATAATAAAAAAACACCTTAAGAAAAAACATCACCTGACATTATGGAATTTCCCTCGAGAACAGCTTGTTTTTTATACTTTCACAAGCTACTTGTAACAACAATACCCAATTAACAACAAGCACATTTAATGCATTATTTGGTTAGATTGTATTAGTTAATGTACAAGATGTATTTTGAAGAGTTTTTTATTTACACTGAAGCAAATATACCAAATAACTGATGCAAATTTTACAGTTAAACTAATCACAGCAGTTTTATATTTACACAATCTGATTTCAGCCCTGAAATTGTACTTCAGTGGTTTTAGTAGCTGTAATTTTGAAATCATGTGTAGGTTTACATTTAAACATGATTTATTTATTGATGGTTATTAAACAGTGTTATCCTAATTGAAGCTGCAGTGTTTCAGTACAGTTTGAAGAGATGGAAAGAAACCATTTTCTTGTTTTTTGATGTACACATGCTCAGTCTAAAGCATGCTCCATACCTGTCAAGTTTTGGATTTAAAAATAAGGGAAATTTTCCGCCGCGCGCTTCGAGCCGTCCCACCAGCCCAACCGAGGTTCAGTATCCCTTACATTTTAAGACAGGTTTACAAGAAATCTAAAAATAACCACCTGTGAACCACTTACAAACTACAATTAGATGATCAGAACCTGATAGGCCTACCTTTGTTGACACTGAAATGCTGTGGACATTCCTACATATGTAATTCTTATAATACAGCCTAAATGAAAACAGTTACAAACCTTACAGAATGCATAACTCTGCCCCATCCTGCTCCTCTTTAGAAAGGTAAATTTGATGTCCCATTTAGATATTTACATGCAGTCTTTACTTTTTTGGCAGGAATGCCCTCTCTCTCCTTGCATCCATCCATCTCTCCCTGTTCCAGGTTTGTTCCTGCTGTCCGCACTGACCTCGTGAGAACTGCCACTTGCAGCAGCCTGGGTGGCAGTTCTCGCGAGGTTAGTGACATTTCAGTTTGGAGAGGCACAGGAATGTTTTTTTTTATTATAATTGTAGTATTGTGTAAAGGAAACATAAAAATACTTACCTGTAATGGGGAGCTGAACCTGTGGGAGGCACTGTTACCTTTTGTTATTGTTGTGGTGCGGTTAAAGGAGGGTCAGAAGAAAGTTACCGTTCTGAGAGTTTGCACATGACTTTATTGCTTATCTGAGATTTGTTGGTTAATAATAAAGACACTTAAATATATTATATTTGGTAGTGATGATTGAAGATACCACAATAAAATAATACGGGAAATTTACGGGAAAATACTAATACGGGAAGACGGCGGGAAAGAGGGGTAAAATACGGTAGTTTCCCGGCCAAAACGGGAGACTTGACAGGTATGATGCTCTTGTATTACAACCCCTGGCAAAAATTATGGAATCACCACTCTTGGAAGATGTTCTTTCAATTGTTTAATTTTGTAGAAAAAAAATAAATCACAGACATGCCACAAAACTATCATTTATCAAACTGTCAACCCTCTGGCATTAAGAAACAATAAAAAAAAGAAACAAATATAATAGTTGTGGTCAGTCACAATTGCTTTTTTTTAGATCAAGTAGAGGAAAAAAATATGGAATCACTCAAATCTGAGGAAAAAATTATGGAATCATTAGAAAACACTGCACCATTATTACTTTGTTGCACCACCTCTGGCTTTTATAATGGTTTAAACTCTCTGAGGCATGGAGTTAACTAATGACAAACAGTATTCTTCATCAATCTGCCTTCAACTGTCTCTTGCTGTTGCCAGATCAGCTTTGCAGGTTGGAACCTTGTCATTGACCATTTTCTTCAATTTCCACCAGAGATTTTCAAATGGATTGAGATCCGGACTATTTGCAGGCCATGCCATTGACATTATATGTTTTCTTGAAGGAAAGTTTTCACGTCCTTTGCCCTATGGCAAGATGCATTATCATCTTGAAAAATGAAGTCATCACCACCAAACATCCTTTCAACTGATGGAATAAGAAAAGCATCCAAAATTTCAATGTGGACTTTGGCATTTATTGAAGACCATCTCCCCTGTGCCTTTACCCGACATGCAGGCCCATATCATCAACAACTGTGGAAATTAACATGTTTTCTTTAGGCAGTTATCTTCATAAATTTAATTGGACAGACACCAAACAAAAGTTCCAGCATCATCACCTTGCCCAATGCAGATTCGCGATTCATCACTGAAGATCACTTTTATCCAGTCACCCACAGTCCACGATTGCTTTTCTTTAGCCTACTTTAACCTTGTTCTTTTCTTTTTAGGTGTTAATGATGGCTTTTGTTTGGCTTTTCTGTAAGTAAATCCCATTTCTTTTAGGTGATTTCTTACAGTTCAGTCACAGACATTGACTCCACTTTCCGGCCACTTGTTTCTCATTTGTTTTGTTGTTCCTTTTTTTGTTTTCAAGACATATTGCTTTAAGTTTTCTATTTTGATGCTTTGATGTCTTACTTGGTCTACCAGTATGCTTCCCTTTTACAACCTTCCCATTTTGTTTGTGCTTGGTCCAGATTTTAAACACAGCTTACTGGGAACAACCAACATCTTTTGCGACATTCCACAATGATTTATCTTCTTGAAGGAGTTTTATAATCCTCTCATTTGTTTCAACTGACATATCTTGTGTTGGAACCATGATTCATGACAATCTGCTTTGTGCAATAGGTCTCCGAGGTGTAAGCACTCTTTTCAAACTGAAGAATAATTAGCAAATCTAATCTGCTGCAGATGTTTTGTTTTTAAACTGCAAATTACAGAGTGATTCCATAATTTTTTCCTCAGATTTGAGTGATTCCATATTTTTTTCCTCTACTTGATCTAAAAAAAGCAATTGTGACTGACCACAACTATTATATTTGTTTCTTTTTTTTATTGTTTCCTAATGCCAGAAGGTTGACATTTTGAAAAATGATAGTTTTGTGGCATGTCTGTGATTTATTTTTTTTCTACAAAATTAAACAATTGACAGAACATCTTCCAAGAGTGGTGATTCCATAATTTTTGCCAGGGGTTGTAGTAATAATTTGGTTAAAAAATGATCCAGCAGCTAAATATCTCAGCGTGACAAAGAAGCTTCTCGTTAAGCAATACAAATAAAAGAGCACATGTTGCTATTCACACACTGTTCATGTAGAGTTGTTCAGTTGAAAATGTATTTCACTAAACAATTGTGACCAGAAATTCTAACCTACAGAATAAATGTTATGTCTTTAATGATTTTATGATGGATAGGGCTATAGTGTATGGAGCCTTTCCAAAACTGATTGCACAATAGACTGGGTGCCAATCCATTGCACAGGCAGAAAAGTGACAAACTGAACCCAGGTACGATATGATACCAACACTGTATGATACCAACAATACCTGCTGCCCTGAACTTAACACACACATGACATACAGTATATTTAACTGGTGAATATGATTTTTTTATTATAAGACAGGAGTATATACAAACAGTATCAGACCATGAAATGCTGTTATACAACCCCTGGCAAAAATTATGGAATCACCACTCTTGGAAGATGTTCTGTCAATTGTTTAATTTTGTAGAAAAAAAATAAATCACAGACATGCCACAAAACTATCATTTTTCAAAATGTCAACCATCTGGCATTTAGAAACAATAAAAAAGAAGAAACAAATATAATAGTTGTGGTCAGTCACAATTGCTTTTTTTAGATCAAGTAGAGGAAAAAAAATATGGAATCACTCAAATCTGAGGAAAAAATTATGGAATCACTGTAATTTGCAGTTTAAAAACAAAACATCTGCAGCAGATTAGATTTGCTAATTATTCTTCAGTTTAAAAAGAGTGCTTACACCTCGGAGAGCTGTTGCGCAAAGCAGATTGTCATGAATCATGGTTCCAACACAAGATATGGCAGTTGAAACAAATGAGAGGATTATAAAACTCCTTCAAGAACATAAATCATTGTGGAATGTCGCAAAAGATGTTGGTTGTTCCCAGTAAGCTGTGTTTAAAATCTGGACCAAGTACAAACAAAATGGGAAGGTTGTAAAAGGGAAGCATACTGGTAGACCAAGTAAGACATCAAAGCATCAAGATAGAAAACTTAAAGCAATATGTCTTGAAAACAGAAAATGCACAACAAAACAAATGAGAAACAAGTGGCCGGAAAGTGGAGTCAATGTCTGTGACTGAACTGTAAGAAATCACCTAAAAGAAATGGGATTTACTTACAGAAAAGCCAAACAAAAGCCATCATTAACACCTAAAAAGAAAAGAACAAGGTTAAAGTAGGCTAAAGAAAAGCAATCGTGGACTGTGGGTGACTGGATAAAAGTGATCTTCAGTGATGAATCGCGAATCTGCATTGGGCAAGGTGATGATGCTGGAACTTTTGTTTGGTGTCTGTCCAATGAAATTTATGAAGATAACTGCCTAAAGAAAACATGTTAATTTCCACAGTTGTTGATGATATGGGCCTGCATGTCGGGTAAAGGCACAGGGGAGATGGTCTTCAATAAATGCCAAAGTCCACATTGAAATTTTGGATGCTTTTCTTATTCCATCAGTTGAAAGGATGTTTGGTGATGATGACTTCATTTTTCAAGATGATAATGCATCTTGCCATAGGGCAAAGGACGTGAAAACTTTCCTTCAAGAAAACATATAATGTCAATGGCATGGCCTGCAAATAGTCCGGATCTCAATCCATTTGAAAATCTCTGGTGGAAATTGAAGAAAATGGTCAATGACAAGGTTCCAACCTGCAAAGCTGATCTGGCAACAGCAAGAGACAGTTGAAGGCAGATTGATGAAGAATACTGTTTGTCATTAGTTAACTCCATGCCTCAGAGAGTTTAAACCATTATAAAAGCCAGAGGTGGTGCAACAAAGTAATAATGGTGCAGTGTTTTCTAATGATTCCATAATTTTTTCCTCAGATTTGAGTGATTCCATATTTTTTTCCTCTACTTGATCTAAAAAAAAGCAATTGTGACTGACCACAACTATTATATTTGTTTCTTTTTTTTATTGTTTCTTAATGCCAGAGGGTTGACAGTTTGATAAATGATAGTTTTGTGGCATGTCTGTGATTTTTTTTTTTTCTACAAAATTAAACAATTGAAAGAACATCTTCCAAGAGTGGTGATTCCATAATTTTTGCCAGAAGTTGTACCTGTTGTAGGTTGTCTTGTGTGCAATAGGACAATCAATACAACAGTATTTCTTTCATTTGCTGCAAGCTGTAATCCAGAAGAACCCTTAATAATTTTTTCTAATAAAACAAAAACTTCTGAGATGATAAATTAGCAGTTCCCCGGTCTGCTGCCAAGGAGGCTGAGTATTAGCACAAAGTTTAAAACAGTTAACCACTACACGTTTTGGTATGCTCTTTAGCACACAGAATTTTGTGCTCCAACAAGTTAGTTAGATTTCTATGAATATAAATTTATTAATCTATTAATAGAATGCTTTATTGAATCTATTAATAGATGCTTAAAAATCCACAAAAAACCCCAATTTTCTCTTAATGTAGTCGTATCCATTTACCTGATCGTTTTTCACCTCTACTACTGCAGACCTCCACTCCCTCCTCACTAAAGGGGGTCAGAATTAACACACCTTCTCAGACACGTGTGCAGTAGCGACCAAAATAGTTAATACTCAAATAATACCACAGACTCATGAGATTACACTTCTCCCTTATTAGACATTATTGCATTTTGGTGATTTTGTCAATGACAGACTGACTATTAATTCCAACTGTGTGACATACTGTACTTACAATGTACAGATTTTGTTAGGACTTGGTTAAGAACAAATGACTAATTTAGGACAATCACAATTGTTGAATCCATACAGTATGCTAAACTTCCTTAAACATATCCATGCCGACAAATAAAAATACTTTGTAATACCCATCATGTTTGAATACAAAACAAGAGTTTAAATGCTTTGTCAATATTTATTTGTAATATATTGTGCAAAAGATCCAAAATAAAATCTCACTGTAACATGTACAATAGTGTGAATTAAGAGAAAGAGAAAATAAAAATGAAATAAAAGCACAATTGTTTACTAAAATGTATTTATTTGTTGGGTAAAAGAAGTTATTAGAGAAGTTCTCTTTTAGAAAACTTAAGAAACCAACTAAATTTTAACAACAAAACATTAGACCTTTTAAATTGTATTAACACAGACAATAGCCATTTGTTTATACTTAATCAGATGTTGAACTTTGAGTTGATGTGCAAGTTGAGCTGCCAGTTTTTGTCTTTAGCTTTTCATAATATTTCTGAAAGATTAAAAAACATAGTTAAAATTGTTTTATTTAATTAACACAACAGTCATAACTAAACTGATTCAAAATCTAAAAACCATCAACCTTATATCGGTTGTATATAAAAAGTAAAACTTAATCACCTTGTAATAAAAATACCTTGTGATAGTAACTATCACAGTCTATAACCCTGTGTATGAATAGCTTATACAGTAGATTCAGAATGTATTCAGAGTGATCTCCCATGGGAAAGCTGTAGCCTAGCGGTTAAGGTACTGAACTAGTAATCCAAAGGTTGATGGTTCAAGCCCCACCACTGCCAGGTTGTGGGAGCAAGGCCCGTAACCCTCAATTGCTCAGACTGTATACTGGTAACTGTAATGTAAGTCGCTTTGGATAAAGGCGTCTGCTAAATGCCAAAAATGTAAATGTAATGACAAATTGAAAAGGGCTTTTTAATTAATTACTGAAATCTATTCACAAAAGTATTTGAGCTCTTTATTTAATACTTTGTAGAAGCCTAATTACTGTCTTCTGGGATACATATCTACAAGCTTTGCACACCAGGATTTGGGTAGTTTATGCCATTCTTTCAAGCTCTGTCTGATTAGTGAGCACATGTAATCTCACAGATTTAAGCGGGTTTAATTCTGAATGTGCTTAAATGACCCTGCCAAAGCCCAGACACCCAAAGTCATTCCAGCAGTTCTTACTATAAAGAATTCTTTATTTACTATAAATCAACACTTCAATGGCCAATTAATAGTGGAACAACCTGAAGGTAAGCCCAGACTTTTACATCAAACCAGACATACACCAGCCAACACTGATTCACACATTGCATACACAAGACAGATATGTTTAATTTTATAATCCTATTCTAAAGCCAGATCTAATTTTCTAGATACAAACTGTCACAAAACAGTCATTAGTACGTATTAGTATAAACCATTGCAGAAGCATCTGTACATTTTACCTGCATGTTCTGATAATGCCGCAAGCTGCTGCAGTGGGTTTTCTTTGCAGTCTCTTCATTTCCATAAAAGAGAGAGCAGAGCTTACAGAAGAAACCTGTCTTGGGCACCACAAAGTCTACACCTGAATGATGCACACAAAAGAACAAGAGTTAAGCTTTTTAAGATGAGACTTAGAGAAAAAGGTAACTTACCTTTAAAACTTTTAACCATCCTGTTATTTATACACATGCTGCCCCAATATTTAACCCTATATCTTACTAGGAGTAGTGTCATAATGTAGGCCATATTATTTTTTTCCTAATACTTCCTTGTGAAGTAAAAAAACACAATCTTGCTTATAGATTTTATGAATAAGATTTTAATGAATAAGCAGACACACTTCTGAATTATTTACACTATTAAAAAGCAGTGTGTAAAATGTATGATTTTATTTAGTTTATGATTTTATGGCATGCAAGTGTTAAGTTGTATTAAGTCCTCAAACTATTACATCTGATTGCTTGTGTATCTAATTATTGAAAACATCATTTTGCATGTCTTGATTGCATGTCTTGTTTTTCTGAATTATGCCAGCATCAAACATCAAGTACAACCAAAAAGTTTGGGGCAGTTATCTTACCAATAGGGTTATCTGGGGTAAATGGGGGAAGACTGAAGTCCTCATTTATGACTGGTTTTGAGCAGGTTCTCTTAGATTGAGGCTCCTGATTTAGCTCAGAATGTCGTCTCAGTTTTGATTCCTCTACATTAAGAGAAAAACAAACAAAGTAAATGCAAAGAAAGAGACAAAGATTTAAGTAAATGTTGGGATTATAAAACAGTTCGGCACTGATTTCATTGAAAAAATTGATATATTGCCTTTAATTGAAGCCCTTTTTTTAGTCACACGTTCAGGAGCAGCAGTGTCTTTGTTATTGAGCTGATTTTCCAGTCTGCTGACACCAGGCTTCTTATCTTTTGTTCCAGAGGAAACAACTTCCATCATAGATGAGTCTGTAGTTTCTACAGCTGTCACATCATGACATTGCTTCTGTTTTTTGGTGGCAGACTTTGTAACTGAAGATGACTCCTCTTTTACAGTGGCTGTCTTGGGTGATTCTTCTTTCTGTTTACCGTTTGTTGATTTCCCTGCCTTGCCTCTGACAGACTTCCTCACTAGAAACACAAGACAATACCGTAGGGTTCATATTGTTACTAAAATTACAGACTAGTATAAATGCATTTTAAAAGAAAAAGAATTACCACACATCCAAGTAGCACTTAGTTCACAATTATATTATATTTTGGATCTGGCCCATGTGTGTCTAGGGTGGGTCTGGGGTGCATTTCTGCATTTCTTATAGATTTACAGCAAGTCATCTGTTGGACACTGATCATAAAAAAGTTTAAGGTCATGATGGGGATAGATAGCAGCCTCTTTAAAATACCTCTTTTACATATACATATGCACCAGGAACTTTACTGAAACACCTGTCTTAATTGTATATTCATTGTTTACCGTTACTCGTTACACAAGGTTCATCAGTTCACAAGGTTATATCAAACACAGTCTTGGACAATTTAGTTTCTCCAATTCACCTCACTTGCATGTCTTTGGACTGTGGGAGGAAACCGGAGCACCCAAAGGAAACCCACACGGACACGGGGAGAACTTGCAAACTCCACACAGAAAGGACCAGGACCGCCCCAACAGGGGATCAAACCCAGGACCTTCTTGCTGTGAGGCGACAGTGCTACCCACTTTGCCACCGTGCTGCCCACAGAGGAAGATAACCCAAGTAATTAATTACTATTTTTTTTTTTATTACTATTCTACTACTATTCAGTGTACTTTCTTTACTCACTCTCAATGTGTCAATCTATCTTCCTTTAGTCTTTTATTAGTGGATGCTGATCACAGGACGCTGTTGACTACCCAGCACTTACAGACGTGTTTAAAAATCCCAACAACACAGTTGCACCTACTACACTCTTATCAGTACAATAGACACTACAGCTTAACTAGCATGTGAGTGTCAAAGAAAAACAATCCATCACCCAAATAATATCTGGACTGCGTAGAGTGGTTTTAAAGTGTACAAAGCAAAAAATGAACTAGTCAGTAATTGTATGTCCACACAGTGCATCTATATGGAAGATGTATCTTATAAAATGGCCAATCAACATTTAAATAATACAGGTGTTCCTAATAAAGTGCTTAATAAGTGTATACGCAATTCTGTTTTTCAGATCTGTGGCAAACACTGTACCTGCTGTTTGTCGAGTTCGCTTCTTAGGCCTTCCAACCTTTTTGGAGACTGGTGCCACTTCATCTAATGTCTCTTTGGCATCCTCTTCTTCCTCACATATTTCATCCACAGTAACAAACTTCATTCTGGGTAAGTCGTCTACATCACAGGCATCTTGGTCAAGCAAACACAATCCTCCAGTTACATCTGGTTGGGCTGATGTTTCGGCTTTAGGGCCGTCACGCTTGATTTGATTCTCTCTGATCTCGTCTGTTTCCTCATCCCCTTCCGCCTCATCCAGTGTAAGTAGAGTCTAGAAAATGGCAAAAACAAGTGTGATGGAACCCAAGTGAACACAACTTTAAATGAACAGCAATAAACAATGTACAGTACTTACATCAGGGTTAAAAGAGCCCTCGTCTTCCTCATCTTCATCTGCATTGATTTCATCAAGAGTGACCAGGCCCTGAAGTGCGTTCTTTAGCTGTTCATCCTCAGCTTCTGCATAATCATCATCTCCCACCTCATCAAGAGTTAAAAGTGCTTCAGGATTTTCACCAGTATGGCACCCCAACAGCTCCTCCAACCCAGGTTCAGTGAAATCTTCTGTAGAAACCTCATCAAGAGTCACCAGGGCCTCTTGTAATGAACGTTCTGTATTCTTCAGCTCCGAAGCTGCCGTGTCAGACTCAGCTGACTTGGACTTCGGTTCCACTACTTCAGACATTTGGGATTGATCTTTGAATGCTGAAACTGAGGAATCAACATGGTTGGGACCGTCATGTTTGAGAAGCTGATCATCTGGGATGGCCTCTTTGATGGAAACAGTGGTTTCAGAAATTTCAGCAATGCTCTCCTTACTGTCTTCCTTTACTGTCTCACCAACAGCAGCTTGATGAACTGAGTCTTTAAGCTCCATTTCCACTGTGTTTGCAACTTCCTGAGACTCTGTCTTAGCTTTTCCAGATGTTCTGGTTCTTTGTGGTGTTGACGCTGGAGTGCTCCTAGTCTTTTTTGCATTGGCCCTGGACAAAGGTTTCTTTTTAGGTGCTGAGCTGTTTGAATTACCTTGAGACACCTTTGCTTTAGATGATGATGATTTAGTACATTTAGAAGGAGTGTGCTCTACATCTACAACCTCATCCACTGTAACAAACTCATCTAAGTTGAAGGGGAACGGTTCATCAAAATCTTCTTCTTTAGGCTGAAAAAGAACGTTATAAATAATAATAAAACAATATCTTATCTATCTTAAAGGAATATAAATCACAATTCAGTTATTTTAGCATACCTCTTCAATTTTCTTGGCTTTTGAATCACCCCGTAAGGATCGAGTACTTCTGCTGGTGCTGCGACTCTATACAGACACACAGTCATCCAATATAAAAAAAAAATAATTAATGACTGCATCAGTCTTAACAAACTTTAAACTAGACACTTTAAATGATAAAACAAGTTTAAATGAGTTCTCATTTATTTAAATACAATCTTACTTAATTGTTTAGTAGTAGCCCCACAATTTAAAACACATAATTACAACTTTAGATAGTTAACATTAGCATAAGGCAAACAGACCAGTAGCTAAGATTTATTGTACAAGCTCAGTTTAAATTTGAACCGCTTGCACCATCCCTGCTCTGACAGAGCATGTCCCCTCCAAAACTAATGTACTTGCCATTTGCTTCTTTTCACCTGCCATAGGCAGACTCAGAGTTGTAGAGCATAGAGACAAGCTATGCCCTTTTCTCTGATATCCACAGAAGTCACATTTGCAGCAGCAATGAGCAACCCCACCGACATCAGATAGTCAATTGTGTCAAACACCTGAGTTTTGAACATGAGAATGGTCATCATGTTTTCTTTTAAACGTATTTATAAAAGGTCACCTCTAAAATGGAATGCCCGCCACACCAACTGTTTGTTTGTGGATTCTAAACTGTTTATCTCAGCTTTAAAAATGAAAAATTAGTAATTTCATTCAACAATTTTATAAGAAGATATCTTTTTACAAGCCTTTGAAATGTCTGAATTGTCCCTCTTACCTTGCAGTCTTCCTCCTCACGCTCCCTTGATCGCTTTAAGGTTGGGCTGCTATCTGCTCTGCTTTTGCGAGACCCCGAAGAAGAGCTTGATCTTTCACGCATAAAGTTTAGAGACTTTTCTTCTAGACTACTCTTGTCCCTTTGTCTGGATAAGGATTCTCTTTTTGGTGATTTGTTTTTATCATGTTGGCTTCTAGATCCAGAACTTTGAGATTTTCTTTCCTTGTCTGACTGGGTCTTTCGACTGTCAGAGGTAATTTTTTTATCTGCTGACTTATCTGAAGTGATGGGCTTCTTTGAGCCTGACGAGCCCTTTTCCGAGACTTTTTCTGCAGCATTCTCCACCTCAGTTATTCCGTGTTTTTCCTCAGCTCGTTTTAAAGATGACTGTAAACGGCACTGATGGACAGCTGCCTCCAGGGCCTTCAAGATCTCCTGCGTTACTGGTGGAAAGTCCAGTGGAACGTCATCAAAATTTTCTGATTGTTTTTTATTAGACTGCTGGTTTTGCTCAGAAGACTGCAAGGTGGTTTTAGTTAGAACTGGATTACACAACTTGAATTCATCCAGACTTTGAATCTCATTCTGGTCCAATGTATCCTGTGGCTCCAGGTTGTTCTCTGCAATCTCAATACCAGGTGCAGGATTCTCTGTGGGGACTCTCTCAGACTCTGTTTCCACAACTACAGAAGACGTGATGGTGTTTTCTACATTATTCAAAACCTCTGTTTCTACTAGTGAAGAAATATCAACGCTGCCATCCGTTGATTTAGTGTTTTCAATTACATTCTGTTCTACAGTCATGCTTTCAGCATGTTCAGCTTTTTCAATGTGTGGTTCTTCAGATTGTTTGGCTTCCTCCGAGGGTGATGTCATCTCAACTTGTCCTGTTGTCTCCATTGGCAGTTTCACAGCTTGCTCAGTTGTCACTATTGACGATGTTTCAGTAACTTGTTCGGTTGTATCTTCTGGCAAGTTCTCAGCCTGCTTAGTGGTCTCCTTGGACGTTGTATCAGATTGTTCAATAACTTGTTCAGTTGTATGCTCTGGCAAGTTCTCAGCCTGCTCAATTGTCTCCACTGACGTTGTTTCAGATTGTTTAGTAACTCGCTCAGTTGTATCCTCTGGCAAGTTCTCAGCTTGCTCAGTTGTCTCCATTGACGTTGTCTTAGACTGTTTGGTAACTTGCTCAGTTGTATCCTCTGACATGTTCTCAGCTTGCCCAGCTGTCTCCATGGACATTGTCACCGATTGTTTAGTAACTTGTTCAGTTCTATCCACTGGCAAGTTATGAGCTTGCTCTGTTGTCTCTATGGACTTAGATGTCTCAGATTGTTTAACAACTTGTTCGGTTGTATCCGCTGGCAATTCTTCACCTTGCTCAGTTGTCGCCATTAAAGATTTTTCAGCATGTTCAGTTGTCTCAGTGGGTGAGGTCTGAGACTGTTTGACCACCTCCACTGATGACTTCTCAGCTTGTTTGGTTGTCTCTAATGGCAATTTCTTAGGTGGTTCAGTTGTTTCTGTTAGCAACGTCTCAGCTTGCCCAGCTGTCTGTATGGGTGATGTCTCAGACTGTTTGACTGTGTCCATTGGCAATTTGTCAGCATAATCAGTTGTGTCCATGGATATATTTTTAACTTCTATTCCTGCTTCTTCAGCAAGAGCTGTTGTGTTTACAAGAGCATTTTGAGATTGCTCTGTTACGTCCATAAGAAATGTCTCTTCTTCAGGTGTAACTTGGGGCAAACCACTATTCACTGATTTTGTTTCCTCTGTCTCCACGACAGTTATGTTTTCAGTTTGGATGACTTCAACCCTAGTTTCACTCTCAGTAGTGTCAGCTGAAGAGGTGTCAATTTTAGAATTGCTGCTTTCACGCAAATTTGACTCTTTGACTGTAATTGCTAATTCAGCAGAAGACTGTTCTGCAACAGCACTGGTGACCATTTCATTTGTTGCTTTACTTTCTGTTTTGTTTTCATTATTTTCAGCACATTTTGTGGTCTCTTTTAAGATCTCTTTCCTGCCATCAGCATCAGCTGTGGCTGAGGTTGATGTGGGGGCTGTATCTGAGACAACAACTGCATTGGTTGCCTGGGCTGTGTTAGGTTTAGCTTTACCTTGTGCTTTAACCCCTGCCTTGGTACCTGGTTTACACCTAACAGGAAAAAAAAACATATGTCTAAAACAGTTGTTAAGATTGTGTACATAAATTATTAAGAGTTATTAAATTGCTAATTATATTTTAATTAAATATAAATTATAAACAAAAAATGTGTCAGTATATTGCAGATTCTAAGCTTTTGCTTACCCTGTAGCCACAGATTTCGCTTTTATCTGTATAAAAAAAGAACCTTATCACCACCAGTGATCAGTTTATAATACATTAATAAAATAACTATTAAACCCTTAAAAACTTTAAAAAAACAAAGCAATACCTGGCTAGAAGACTTGAATACTCTGACAAGTTTAACAGAGATCGAATGATTCTGTATGATGCAAGGAAATTTGAGAAACCGACTACAAACAGATTTGGCAATACTAGCAGAATCCATTTCAAAAATTATCTGTAAAGAAGAAAAAAAAATCATTCGATTAGCAGTTTCTTAAACAGATAAACAGAGGTTCATTTATTTTTCCTTATTATGGATTTCTTGTGTCCTTTCCTGACTGCTAGCCCTTCCTTAATTTTTACTGTTAGGCTTACTTAAAGTCCCGAGGTGTTCCTGTCTCTTGAGCTCTTATAAAACACCAGGAGAAGAATCATTCGTTATATCTTGTGCACAAGATAAGCTCCCAGTCAAAGTATAAATGAAATTATGAAAGTGTGTGTGTGTGTGTGTGTGTGTGTGTGTGTGAAATGGCTAAACTAAGCGTGAGAGTTTCAGAGAGAAGATGAGTTGATAAACAAGAATAAAACTAGTCAAAGCAGTTCTATGGTTAGCCTTAAATCAGAAAAGCAAGGGTGTTTGTGCGGAATTGCATGCTCAGCACGTAAGTGAAAAAATACTAGAGCAGAAGCAAAGCCTAATACCATAAAGTATATGGACATAGGTATAATTAACATCTAATAGGTACAAAAGAGGCCAAACGTAATTGGACACCTGAAAATGAGCTTGTTGGACAGCAAAAATCCATTTAAAAAACAAAAGGTATTACATTAAAGTGACCTCATTTTAGCTATAACAGCAGCCACTCTTCTGAGAAGGCTTCTCACAAGACTTATATGTATGCAGAAATTTGTGGCCATTCAGTCAAAAGAGCATTTGTATGGCTGGACGCCGCTGTTGGTCAAGAAAGCCCTAACTGATGTTCCAGTTCAGTCCAAAGCTGGTTAGTAAGGCTGAGGTTAGGGTTCTGTGCAGGTGACTGGAGTCAAGTTGGGAGAGGAAAGGGACTTGCTGCAAAGTTGAAAGCATATATTTTTCTTAATGTAATTGATATATTACACTTGTACAGTGTATCACAAAAGTGAGTACACCCCTCACATTTCTGCAAATATTTTATTATATCTTTTCATGGGACAACACTATAGACATGAAACTTGGATATAACTTAGAGTAGTCAGTGTACAACTTGTATAGCAGTGTAGATTTACTGTCTTCTGAAAATAACTCAACACACAGCCATTAATGTCTAAATGGCTGGCAACATAAGTGAGTACACCCCACAGTGAACATGTCCAAATTGTGCCCAAAGTGTCAATATTTTGTGTGACCACCATTATTATCCAGCACTGCCTTAACCCTTCTGGGCATGGAATTCACCAGAGCTGCACAGGTTGCTACTGGAATCCTCTTCCACTCCTCCATGATGACATCACGGAGCTGGTGGATGTTAGACACCTTGAATTCCTCCACCTTCCACTTGAGGATGCGCCACAGGTGCTCAATTGGGTTTAGTCCATCACCTTTACCTTCAGCTTCCTCAGCAAGGCAGTTGTCATCTTGGAGGTTGTGTTTGGGGTCGTTATCCTGTTGGAAAACTGCCATGAGGCCCAGTTTTCGAAGGGAGGGGATCATGCTCTGTTTCAGAATGTCACAGTACATGTTGGAATTCATGTTTCCCTCAATGAACTGCAGCTCCCCAGTGCCAGCAACACTCATGCAGCCCAAGACCATGATGCTACCACCACCATGCTTGACTGTAGGCAAGATACAGTTGTCTTGGTACTTCTCACCAGGGCGCCGCCACACATACTGGACACCATCTGAGCCAAACAAGTTTATCTTGGTCTCGTCAGACCACAGGGCATTCCAGTAATCCATGTTCTTGGACTGCTTGTCTTCAGCAAACTGTTTGCGGGCTTTCTTGTGCGTCAGCTTCCTTCTGGGATGACGACCATGCAGACCGAGTTGATGCAGTGTGCGGCGTATGGTCTGAGCACTGACAGGCTGACCTCCCACGTCTTCAACCTCTGCAGCAATGCTGGCAGCACTCATGTGTCTATTTTTTAAAGCCAACCTCTGGATATGACGCCGAACACGTGGACTCAACTTCTTTGGTCGACCCTGGCGAAGCCTGTTCCGAGTGGAACCTGTCCTGGAAAACCGCTGTATGACCTTGGCCACCATGCTGTAGCTCAGTTTCAGGGTGTTAGCAATCTTCTTATAGCCCAGGCCATCTTTGTGGAGAGCAACAATTCTATTTCTCACATCCTCAGAGAGTTCTTTGCCATGAGGTGCCATGTTGAATATCCAGTGGCCAGTATGAGAGAATTGTACCCAAAACACCAAATTTAACAGCCCTGCTCCCCATTTACACCTGGGACCTTGACACATGACACCAGGGAGGGACAACGACACATTTGGGCACAATTTGGACATGTTCACTGTGGGGTGTACTCACTTATGTTGCCAGCTATTTAGACATTAATGGCTGTGTGTTGAGTTATTTTCAGAAGACAGTAAATCTACACTGCTATACAAGTTGTACACTGACTACTCTAAGTTATATCCAAGTTTCATGTCTATAGTGTTGTCCCATGAAAAGATATAATGAAATATTTGCAGAAATGTGAGGAGTGTACTCACTTTTGTGATACACTGTATGTATTAAATGATTGTGTTTCAATCATGCAAAATTGCTAACAAGTGGTGTACCAATACTTTTGCCCTATAGTGTGTATCAAAGTCAAAACCCTTAAGAATTGAGAAGCATTTACAGTAAAAACAGCTTTGCTTTATAGTACATAAATGGTACACAACGCTATACAGCCAAACAATGTGGACACTAAAATCATGAGTAGCACCAGCAGCTAGGGTTTAAAATATGATTTAGGAATGGAATTGGAGATCTCACATGCACCTCAACACAACAGAAAAAAACAACATTGATGTTTTGCCTAATGCCCCAATATTAAGGTAACACTCTGATGATCTTGTTATACTGATAAATGTTAGAGACAGCTTTGAGATGCCGCTGTCATGAACTGCTAACTGTTGAGTTTGTTTAAAATAATTATTTAACATTCTCCATTAGTTCCGGTCCTTCCGTTAATGACCATGTTACTGTTACACATGCAACATAATTTTTTTTTTTTTTTACAAATGCCTAATTAGCAGTAATAAAGATGTTTTTTATACTTTACTTTTATAAGAAGCACAGGGGAGTCTGAGAAATGTATTCAATAACAGTAGTGCCTATGACTTAAAAAGTATCTCTACAACCACAACAAATTATTTTTACTTTACAAAACATGTATTTAGTTAGTGGATAGTTCATCATACAAATTTGCATGTGTGTGCAACTCTGCCATTTACAATTTGGCAGACCATAACAGGTGAAATACAATAAAGGAGGTTTGTGATGCCCAGTTGTGTACATGTGTACATTTTTATTACTAATTCGCAAGTGTTAAATCTCACTTACCTTGCCACTGAGAGGAAGGCACTGCTTAAAGAATCCAAAGCGTTTGACAAGGTTTTGAACTTCAGTGATTGCTTCCTTGGTCTTTGGAATATTACTGACTGTAAGCAGACGATCAGGTAGCGATGCCTTTTCCTGAAACTAAAAAAAGAGAATTTAAAACAGGTTAAGAATCCTTAAACACAACCCAACCTGAACATAGAACACAATCTTTGTATTGTTATTGTAGGCAGTAGGCAGGCAGGATTGTGCCAGAAATACAATGCTGTGAAAATGTATTTTATCTTCTATAAGTTCTAATAAAGGAAAAAACTAGAACTAAACAGAACTAAAGACAGCATTTTAGTATCAACGACAAATTTTAGTTAGGAGTCGACTACTATAGTTTTTCCACTGTGCAAACATAATGCTCAGTGATTTGTTGAGAATTCGACATGCTACAACTAGAATTATTTATAAAAACATACATATGTAGAATCTCATGTGTAATATTCCAAAATATTAACATAAACTGTGTGTAGAGGGGGTGGAGGGTTACTGGATACTCACAGTCAATTTGTCCAATCCCATCAGTGCTCTAAATAAGGATTCCTAAAAAAAAAAAGAAATGAGAAAGGGAGAAAACTTATGTGGCCTAATGACCTCAAACACATTAACAGTGCACACTATCCTGTCTTTCACAGATAATGCAATACATGATATTTACATTTATGGCATTTAGCAAACACTTTGATCCAAAGTGACTTATAACTGTCACTGAATACAACTCAGGCAATTTATGATTAATGACCTGTCTCAAGCGCCCTCAGTATGAACACAGACAGACAGAGTGTTTACTCAAAGTTTAGCTGCCCCTCAAAAAACTACAAGTGACAACCAAAAATGGCAAAAATTAACTATTCTTGTTGAAAAAGTATCCTAGAATGGCTGGAGAAATGACCAAGCATAAATCTTGGTTTTTATCTGCATACTTCACAATTTATAAGCAACTTTATGTAGGACTACACACTACATGATGACTGCTGTAAATTATCAAAGCTCAATGAAAATTGTGACTTAAAAAATGTGGTGGGTCATCCTGAACTGCTCACACAGTCAAGACTGGAGCACAGTGTATATTTACAATCAGATATCTGAAAAATGTATTACTGGTTGGAAAATGCACTACACAGAAAAGCTGCACACTGTGCATTAGGAAGTATTTTATTTAAATAAATACAGTAATTTTAAACACACAACCATGAAATGAATGGAACATCAGCCATTACCATGTACATGTACTTACAGTGTACTTAAGGTCAACAGGCTTAGTCATCATTTTGATCTTTATCTCTTTGTCGTGTAGTTTCGCTGAAGTCTCTGCATAAGCTTTTACCAGTGCCTCAGCCGCCTCTGTGTTGGGCATCTCCAAGTAAGCCTTATAAAAAAGAGATTTTATTCAAGAACAGAAGTGAACTATCGTTACCATTATATGCACATATTTTGGTAGCCTGAATGGTATGTTTACCTTCTGCTGAGTGACAGCTATAACCGGTGTTAAGACAAAGCCATAGGGGCTAGCAAGATTTTTAAGGTCATCTTCTGTGACGCCAGTCTCTGGAAGACCAGTTATCTCAACTATATTCTTTCTCCAGGGGATCTCCTGAATGATTAAGAAAACAAAGCACTTTTATATAGGACCAGCAAGTTTGATTCTTTATAATTGTTATTATTTACAAAAGATTTATATAGAAAGATTAATGGCTCTGTTTTAAAATAGATTTTGTAGAATCAGCATGGCAAATCAAACTCCTCCATGCACACAGAGTATGCTCCAGTGAAGAAGTATAATAAAATAAAAAAGAAATGTAAAATAAAATACCTTCTTTACAATTTTTTTAACTGGCGTCTCTCCTGAAAAAAAGAAAAAAAAGAAATAGAGTAATCAAAAGAAGGAATGAAAATTTAGACCTATAATATTTTACGAATTAGTTCCTATACTACACTATCATTATTGAATTGCTGCTGGTTTAAACCCAATTTTAGATCATACAGATTAGCAATAGGTTTTAATATCAGCAATATTATGCAGAGGTTGAATAACAGACATGACAAAATATTCTGCTACTGTTAAAAAAAAAACTATATAATTCATTTTCTTGTTCATTTGCTGCACTATTTAACTCAAAGAAAGGTTTAGATTCATAAATCCCTATTTTCTCTGGTAAACTGTAATGTAAAATCCATTAAACCTGACTGTTTTATAAATTACTTGGAGAATATACCAAAAGATTTTAAGACTTACTAGGAACTTTTGTAGCAGGGTTGGCTTTAACAGCCCCTTTTCCTTTATCTTGTAGTACATTTTTCGTCATTTCATTAGCTTCAGCTGTTCGTGACGATTTGGCCACTTCTTTGGCTTTAGGTGTTTGTGACACCTTGCGCACTTCCCTAGCTTTAGCTGTTTGTGATGGCTTGCCCATTTGTTTTTCTGTAGCAGGTTGAGTCTCCTTTCTACAATGAACAAAAATATTTCTTCTTCATTCTTATACTCAAACATCTTAATTTAATTCTATGTAATTCACAAGTCAAAGCAACTGTAAATAATAACACTTACTTCTTGGGAGCAATTTTCTTCTGTTGTTCTTTACTGGCATCCTATGTACGCACATAAAGAAACAACTTTATTAATACAGCTCAGTTAAAGATCGGACTCAAACGGGCTAATAAGCTTTGCTCAAACTGTACCTTTTCCATACAGATTTCAATTAGGCTGCCAGCCAGCTTTAAGTCCTTACATTTAAGCAATGCTTGGGCATCTTCCTCCCTCTCCATACACACTGAAGCCTACAAAGAAAAAATAAAATTAAATATATATATTAGATTTTCTGCTAAATATATACTTACAGGTTAGTAAGTCTACGTTAATTTCACTATTATATTGTGTTCTGATTTATTTTGTCTGTGTGTATGCACCTGTGCCATATGGTTTTTTGACCAGTAACAATAACCCGTTGTTGAAACACAATGCTATTAATTGCTCAAATACTATACCCTTTGTGTTCTAACTAAATTGTACAAGATTTAACTGTAATCTTATAATAATTCATTTGTTCATTGTATATACAATTAAAAAATAAAAGTAACAATACCAAAAAGTAACCAGACCAACAGATGTTTTTGTCAAAAAATGATCAGAAATAATGTGTAATGTTAATGCAGTTAAATATACCTGTTTAATTTTCCTTAGAAGAATGAGAGTATGAATTGACCCAAATGGCTTAATAGCCTTAACAAGATCGTCATGGTGGGTCTCATATGGAATATTCTTCAATCTTAGCAAGCAGGACGTGCCAGGACCAGTGGGAGTTCTAGGTTTTGCAACCTACAGCAGATAAAAGAAATATATAAAAATGCAAGATTGACCAGTACACATTTTAAGCAGTATAAAGGCAAACACACACTACGTATATGAGCAACAGTTCATAGAAGACCCTTTGCTGTTTTTGCATGATTGTATAACATACACACAGTGGGGTTCAGTTTGATGTAAAGAAACTCCAGCAGCCTGCACAGAGCCCTGACAACACCAACACCACCACCACCACTGAATACCTTTAGGATGAATTGGAATGCTAACTGAAAACATTGTGGCCTGACCTCACAAACGCTCTTTTGACTGAATGACATCCAGCAATAACTTGTATTAAGCCTTTACAAAAAAGTGGTCAAGGGCATATTAGAGGCATACATAAAGGCCGTGGTTCTGGAAAAGAATGTCCATCAGCTCATGGTCAGTGTCCCAATGCTTTTAGCCATATAGTGTATACAAAGAATAAATTTTTCTGTAGAAAACTAAAAAAATCATTGCAACATATTTTTGTTTTCAAGTCTATGAAACTAAACTTACATTTAATCCACAAGCAACTAGTGTTTAATGAACTACCTTGGTTGAACTGGTCTTAGTGGCAGATGAGGTGCTTGACTTGGAGGATTCGCTTCTTTTGGAGGAAGGAGAGGAGGATTTTTTCTTACTGCTGCTGTTCTTTCCTGAAGAAAATGAGGAACTAATGCTCCTCTTTTTGGCTAACTCAGCCAGCAGTGCCGGGGCCAGTGACTGCACCATAGCCTTTAGAGAGCCACTGTCCGATACTGAAGATAGTTCTAGAACAACAGGAATGAAAATGGAATGAAAATTTTATATGTCACAAATCAATAAAAAAAAAAAAAAAAAAAAAAAAAAAAAAAAAAAAAAAAAAAAAAAAAAAAAAAAAAAAAAAACCATCATACTCTGTGCAATACAAAAATGTTTGTACCTGAAGACTCAAGAAGTTTTTTGACTAATCTTTCACTGCTGCTTGACCTAGGTGGACGAGAAGGACTGCTCCTTCTGGGGCTTGGTTTTCGAGAACTTCGAACAGGAGAGCGCCTGCTGCTACTGTAGCCAGGTGACCTCGAGCGATGCCTTGGAGGGCTCCGAGACCACCGCCGGTATGAGGGCGAACCATATTTCTTGTGGGGGGACCGCGAGTGGCTTCGAGACCGGGAGTGCCGATGGTACCGTCGAGGGCTTCGTGAGCGAGATTGATGACGGCGACTAGATGAGCCATGGTGCCGCTTGGGACTGGGACTTCTGGAGTAGGAATGTGAACGTGTGCGACGTTTTGGACTACGATGTTCCAGCTTTGTCTCAGTCCTGTAAACAAATGCTTTTGGTAAAAAATTGTTTGTTTGTTTATTAATTAGGATTTTAACGTCATGTTTTACACTCTTCGGTTACATTCATGACAGGAACGGTAGTTACTCATTACACAAGATTGATCAGTTCACAAGGTTATATCAAACACAGTCATGGACAATTTTGTATCTCCAATTCATCTCACTTGCATGTCTTTGGACTGTGTGAGGAAACCAGAACTCTCACAGAGACACAGGGAGACCATGCAAACTCCACACAGAAAGGACCCGGACCGCCCTAACTGGGGATCGAACCCAGGACCTTCTTGCTGTGAGGTGAACTTAGGTTAAATGCATCAATGTACAAATCAAGACACATTCTTAAGAAAACATAGCAAAAGTAATTATGATGTACCTGCTATCGGGAACCGTGTCAGGCTTCCAATCGGGATATCTACAATGAGGAAAATTTGCAATTGATTGCTAAATGCAAGAGCAAACTAAATATGATTAAATAATAGACAAAATATTACAGCTTTTACACAAATGTGTGGTCTACAGCCTGAACATTACAAAAAAATTCTAAATAAAACGGTGATAAAAGACTGAACAATGATTGAAAAACCTTACTGTTTTCTGAGACGCCTACAACTCTCAATGTGACGACTTGTGTTCTGGTGTGCAATCCAATCCTGATGAATGAAAGGATTTTTTTGAATGAAAGGATAAATTGCTACATTAATATTGTTTACCACTGAAAACAGAGCAATTACATATATACACATATATACACACACACACACATATATACAGTGTATCACAAAAGTGAGTACACCCCTCACATTTCTGCAAATATTTAATTATATCTTTTCATGGGACAACACTATAGACATGAAACTTGGATATAACTTAGAGTAGTCAGTGTACAGCTTGTATAGCAGTGTAGATTTACTGTCTTCTGAAAATAACTCAACACACAGCCATTAATGTCTAAATAGCTGGCAACATAAGTGAGTACACCCCACAGTGAACATGTCCAAATTGTGCCCAAATGTATCGTTGTCCCTCCCTGGTGTCATGTGTCAAGGTCCCAGGTGTAAATGGGGAGCAGAGCTGTTAAATTTGGTGTTTTGGGTACAATTCTCTCATACTGGCCACTGGATATTCAACATGGCACCTCATGGCAAAGAACTCTCTGAGGATGTGAGAAATAGAATTGTTGCTCTCCACAAAGATGGCCTGGGCTATAGGAAGATTGCTAACACCCTGAAACTGAGCCACAGCATGGTGGCCAAGGTCATACAGCGGTTTTCCAGGACAGGTTCCACTCGGAACAGGCTTCGCCAGGGTCGACCAAAGAAGTTGAGTCCACGTGTTCGGCGTCATATCCAGAGGTTGGCTTTAAAAAATAGACACGAGTGCTGCCAGCATTGCTGCAGAGGTTGAAGACGTGGGAGGTCAGCCTGTCAGTGCTCAGACCATACGCCGCTCACTGCATCAACTCGGTCTGCATGGTCGTCATCCCAGAAGAAAGCTGACGCACAAGAAAGCCCGCAAACAGTTTGCTGAAGACAAGCAGTCCAAGAACATGGATTACTGGAATGCCCTGTGGTCTGACGAGACCAAGATAAACTTGTTTGGCTCAGATGGTGTCCAGCATGTGTGGCGGCGCCCTGGTGAGAAGTACCAAGACAACTGTATCTTGCCTACAGTCAAGCATGGTGGTGGTAGCATCATGGTCTTGGGCTGCATGAGTGTTGCTGGCACTGGGGAGCTGCAGTTCATTGAGGGAAACATGAATTCCAACATGTACTGTGACATTCTGAAACAGAGCATGATCCCCTCCCTTCGAAAACTGGGCCTCATGGCAGTTTTTCAACAGGATAACGACCCCAAACACAACCTCCAAGATGACAACTGCCTTGCTGAGGAAGCTGAAGGTAAAGGTGATGGACTAAACCCAATTGAGCACCTGTGGCGCATCCTCAAGTGGAAGGTGGAGGAGTTCAAGGTGTCTAACATCCACCAGCTCCGTGATGTCATCATGGAGGAGTGGAAGAGGATTCCAGTAGCAACCTGTGCAGCTCTGGTGAATTCCATGCCCAGGAGGGTTAAGGCAGTGCTGGATAATAATGGTGGTCACACAAAATATTGACACTTTGGGCACAATTTGGACATGTTCACTGTGGGGTGTACTCACTTATGTTGCCAGCTATTTAGACATTAATGGCTGTGTGTTGAGTTATTTTCAGAAGACAGTAAATCTACACTGCTATACAAGTTGTACACTGACTACTCTAAGTTATATCCAAGTTTTATTTCTATAGTGTTGTCCCATAAAAAGATATAATGAAATATTTGCAGAAATGTGAGGGGTGTACTCACTTTTGTGATACACTGTATATATATACATATACACCGATCAGCCATAATATTAAAACCACCTCCTTGTTTCTACGCTCACTGTCCATTTTATCAGCTCCACTTACCATATAGAAGCACTTTGTAGTTCCACAATTACTGACTGTAGTCCATCTATTTCTCTACATACCTTTTTATCCTGCTTTCACCCTGTTCTTCAATGGTCAGAGCAGGTATTATTTAGGTGGTGGATCATTCTCAGCACTACAGTGACACTGACATGGTGGTGGTGTGTTAGTGTGTGTTGTGCTGGTATGAGTGGATCAGACACAGCAGCGCTGCTGGAGTTTTTAATACCGTGTCCACTCAATGTCCACTCTATTAGACACTCCTACCTAGTTGGTCCACCTTGTAGATGTGAAGTCCGAGACGATCGCTCATCTATTGCTGCTGTTTGAGTTGGTCATCTTCTAGACCTTCATCAGTGGTCACAGGACACTGTGTACGGGGCGCTGTTGGCTGGATATATTTGGTTGGTGGACTATCCTCAGTCCAGCAGTGAGTGAGGTGTTTAAAAACTCCATCAGCACTGCTGTGTCTTATCCACTCATACCAGCACAACACACACTAACACACCACCACCATGTCAGAGTCACTGCAGTGCTGAGAATGATCCACCACCCAAATAATACCTACTGTGTAGTGGTCATGTGGTGGTCCTGACCACTGAAGAACAGCACGAAATTAGGCTAACAAAGCATGCAGAGAAACAGATGGACTACAGTCAGTAATTGTAGAACTAAAGTGCTTCTATATGGTAAGTGAAGCTGATAAAATGGACAGTGTGTAGAAACAAGGAGGTGGTTTTAATGTTATGGCTGATCAGCGTATATTATATTATATTATATATATATATATATATATATATATATATATATATATATATATATATATATATATATATATATATAAATAAAATATGTAGTTCAAATATATTGCTTAATGAGACTTAAGTGCTTAATACATCATTATAAAAAGAATATTTAAGACATTAATTATTTACCCTCTGAACAATTCTGACAAAATCAACAATTTAAAAAATCTGTACATTTGTTAAAACAATTTCTAAAACACAATTCAACTTCACCCTAAAATTAACACCCCCCCCCCTTTGTGCATAAAAAAAAAACACAGTATATTTACAAAGTATATTTTTCTTTTTCTATGCAGGTTTAAACCTCAATAGATAAATACATAACATGCTTTATTTTTTACAGGGAAACCATATTATCAAAGCAGTATACAATGCACAAAAATGACACATTCTTTAGCTTCAGTGGTGTCATGTATAACTCATGGTTAGAAATAGGCTTCTCTAGCACAGTTCATGCTTTCAGTCAGCTCTTCTTAAAAAAAAAAAAAGTCTTCTTTCAACAACCATAACCTAAATCTCTGACATGAAAAAAAAAATCTGATGTTTACAGGGAAAACATCTATTTATCATGAGTTTTATAACACTTTGGTAGTAGCAATATTACAACAATGAACATGTCTTTTAAACACTTGTGTAGACTTACATTGTTTACCCAGCAATAGCTCTCAGTGTTGTAATACTCAAACACAAGGAGTCATTTCACACATTGCATGATGGGTCGACAAATTTAATAAAAATGCTTCAAGAAAGGAAACAGTATGAAAAGGCAAGAAACTCACCTTAATCTGGTTACATTCAATGTTACACAGAGAGCATGTATGGGGAAAGAGTCTTGGGGTGGCAGCTGAATAATCGTTCATCATGGTGGGGGTTGGCAGCTTCTTTGCAGCTGCTGCAGCAGCACCCGCAGGTGAAGAAAAGTCATACCCAGTGACCATCGGCAGCAAAGAAGTAACAGTAAATGATGGAAACGGTGATGGTCGTGCAGCAGGTGTCTGTACAGGAGGTGTAGCAGGTAGTCGTCCTAGGACTGCCATAGCACTTTCGATGTCCAAGAGTTGTGAAGTGGGTCGAGGAGCCACCGATGTAGATTGCTGAAGCTTTGGAACCACAACTGGTGCCTGGACACGAACAGGAGCAGCAGGAAGCTGGTCACGACCTGATACATCTGGAAGCTGGGCACGACCTGGAACAACTGGAGGCTGAGCACGAACTGGAGCAGCTGGAGTTTGCTGTGGACGTGCATTTTTGTCCGTTTTACTAAAGGATGCACCTTGGACCTCCATACCAAACTTGCGTGACTCTTTATGACGGTCCTGTTCATAGCTTTTTTTTTCCTCAGGTAAACCAAATTTACTTGAATGTCCATAATCGATGACTTTGCTCTGTTGTGTCTCAGAGTCAGAGACATTTCTTTTGGCTTTGCGCATACGGATGTCTCGCAAAATAAAAGGCAGGTTGTCTGGAGTCAGTTGATCATCAGGGTAGTGGCTGAGGAGCTCAAGGTCATCGCTTGAAAGTCCAAACTTTGCCAAAATGCTATTGGCACTCTCTGGGGTATAGCGTGTCGGTTGATATTCTGAAGAGGGCTGGCTGTCCAAACCGCTACGTCCACTAATGCTGCTCAAACCTGAAGACTGGAACCGCTGTGAAGAACTTGAATGACCTACATTTAAGGAGGAAAATGCTTTGCTGCTCATTTCATTGAGCATTCGCACTTCCTCACGAGCTCCACGAATGTTCATGTCTATCGTAGCATCAAGTTCACGAGAGACCTGCGGCTGACGCTGACCCAATGGAAATGCCATCTGCTGGTTTACCATCCTTCCATCACGAGAACCGGACATGGAACCAGAACCAAGGCGGGCTCCTGCCAGGTCCAGGCCAGTCTGTGAACCAAGAACATACTGCCCAGTGACCACAGACCTTTGGCCACTGGGGTATTGTCCTCCACTGGAATTATACATAGGATGAGACATGGTAACTTTGAGCAGGTTAAGCAATGTAGGGGTAGGTACAGCGGTGAGAGGGGAAGTGAAGTTTCTGGTAGCAATCACATTCAGCTGGTGCAGTGCCAAGTGAGCCTTTATCTGGGCCAACTGAAGGGAGGCGAGGCCAAGGACGGAGAGGCACCCGAGGCTGCTCAGCGGATTCGTAACAGGGGGCACACAACTTTCCAAGAACAACGCAAAGCTGAAAAAATTAGGGGGAAAAACAGACAGAGTTACTGGCTTGCCGCATTTTAAAAATAGTAGCGGCAAGAAGGTTGTGACCCCCCCACAAACACACTCTTCCACACACAATTAAACGGTACCAACTGCATCTTGAGCATTTGCATCTAGAGATAAAAAAAAATTGGAAGGGTTCGTAAACAAAAAAAACTCCATACACATTAACTATAATACAGAAGATTAATACAAGTCTTTAAAGAAAGTAATGGTCACTATACATAAGTCTAAGATTTTTAGCCATGACCGGTACACATGGGGCTTCATCAGGTGTGTAAATATATTTCCAGCTGTTAAAGCACCAAGTGGAAAAACATCTTTATTATTATCTCTAACAAGTTAATTTCTTCTATTTACTTCTGATAAGAATGCAAAAAAAAAATATTTTTGTCTAATGTGCAAGCGTATCACTGTGGGGCGCTCAAACCAGTGAGTCGGGGTCTCAGCAGAGCCACCAACCTAGCCGGGAGTCCACACAAACACAATTGGCCATGTTTGAGGGAGAGCAGGTTATACAGTGTCTCTTTCCGCTGCAATATGCAATTTTTGGGACTAGCAGGAGCAATTCATATGCAATTTGGTCCTTCATATGCAATTCGGCTGTATGGGAACACAACACTGGCATGTGTTAGGAAGCGGGGACAGATATGACTAGTGTCAGAGAGGACGTGTGATGATCGGGCTCTCTCCAATCAGATTGTGGGTTGTGCATGCAGCAGCAGACTGACAATCAGGAATAGATAAAGGTAGATACCTTTATTAGTATTAAGATAAACATAATGATGTGAGAAAGGTAACATAAATACAAAATATACATAGTATGTGTAATTTGACAGTGACCGAAAAATAATTCTGTGGTAGCGCAAATCACTATAGTTCTGACTTGGCTCCTTTTGACCTGTCCTATTTTTTTCAACAGATATAAACAACATATTGCAGATTAAAGCTATAGATATGCTATGTATAAAAAATATTTATCTGAAAATAAAACCAAACAGCACAAAGTCCACAAATTAAATTAGGTATGGTTATTATTCATATGTCAGGGTTTTTATTAACTTTGTCACAGATGTACAGATGTCTGTCTCAAAGTCATTGTAATAAAAAACACAACAATAAATGTGTCCACAAAGAAATGCACATGGTCAACAATACTATGGCATTTAAACAAAGCACATTTTGAATGAGCTAGTCAAAGGTGGTAAGAAGACAAAAGCAGGTCAAACCCATACAATTATGCTGTTTACCATACAACCCCAAATCAGAAAGCTGGGACAGTATGGAAAAAACCCCCCACAGTATTTCTTACATTTACTTTGACTTATTTCAGTGCAGACAGTGTGAACCCAAGATATTTGTTACCACTCTGTAATGCTGGCACTGAGGATACCCAGTGATAAAGTGTTTCAGGTGTTATTTTTGTCCCATTTTTCCCCACAAATACTTCTTAGTGTGTGCAACAGTCCAGGGTTGTCATACGATTTAAGAAAATTCTTCACACATTCTCTAATAGGGTAGACAGGATGGTCAGTCCAGTATCTACACCCTTTTCTTCCTCAGCCATGTCTTTGTAATGTGGCAGCATGTGGTTTTGCATTGTCTTGTTAAAAAATGCATAGACGTCACTGGAAAAGATGACATCTTGAAGGCGGCATATGTTGCTCTAAGATCTCAATGTACTTTTCTGCATTAATGCTGCCATCACAAGTACAAATTCCCTCATTCAAGGGCACCGACATAGCCCCATATCATAACTGATCCTGGCTTTGGGACTGGTTGCTGATAACAGTCTGGACTTTCCTTTTCATTTTTGCGGTGCTCATTTCTTCCACAAAACCACCCCCAAAAACTGTTATACTGGTCCGTCTGACCACAATACATGTTTTCACTGTGTGATGGTCCATCCCAGGTGTCTCTGAGCCAGGAAAACCCAATGCTGCTTCTGGACATGGTTAAAGCTTCTTTTCTGCACAATAAAGCTTTAAATGGCATTTGTAGATGTAACTCTGCATTGAAGTGCTTGAGAAAAGTTTACCAAAGTAGTCTCTTGCCCATGTGGTTATATCAGCTATTGATGAATGGTGGTTCTTGATAGAGTGTCTTATGATGGCTCGGAGATCACAGGTGTTCAGCTTATGCTTGCACTCTTGCCCTTTAAAATGCACTGAAATCCTTGAATCGTAATGATATTATGCACTGAAATAGCAAATCCCTTCCAGTTTTCCTGTAAGAAACATTGTTTGTAAAGACTACAATAATTGTCTTATGCATTTGTTGAGAAACTGGAGATCTTTTGCTCATCTTTGTTCCTTAAGGACTCCTTTATTGAATACTGCTTTTGTACCAAGTCATGATTGGAATCACCAGTTTAAAAACACATCATTCTTTTTATGGAATGTGTTGCTGGCCTGAAATACAGGAATTAATGTATATTAAAAAATGAAACCAAAGAAAACTTGAAATATTTTGGGTTCATACTGTCTGCAATTAAATAAAAGTCAAGGTAAGTGCAAAAACACTACATTTATTTATTTGCACACTGTTCTAACTTTTTTCTGATTTGTGGTTGTGGATTGTGATTCTACCATCTGCTTGTAGCAGCAGAAGTCAAGACTTATCTGACCAAGCATAGTCTTTGCAATCTTTTAAAAAAAAATTCTATTTAATTAACTCTCCTCCACTTCTGCAGAACCCTACCCTGGCCAAAGAGGGCCTACATGAGGCAGGGTCAAACAGTGATAAGTATCCCTCCATTATTTCTGTTCCTGTGCAGGCACCACTGACAAACATGCAAAGTCAAGCTAAAAAACCCCCCAAAAAAACAGTTGGATTAAAAAGAAAAAACTTTAGCAGGTCAGCCTACAAATTCAAGTCTGACTAAACCAATCATCAGTTTCACATGGTTGGTCTGGGCTCTGGTAGTCTGCATATAAAAGGAAACTAAAGAGTGATAGATTAGTGGATCAGACCAGCTCTGTCTGCCTCTTGCTAAAATAAACACATTTAAATGGTACTACAGGTAATAATCATGTTTTAATCTGATTTCACTGTATGCATACATGCTGGCCTTTACAGTAATTAGAAGTCAATTGAAAGTAACATGGAAGCTTTTTTTTTAAGAATCGCAAAAACTCAGACTCCATTAAATGTTACTTTGCCCATGATTTACATTCAACTGCTGATTTACATCAACAGAACATTTAATTTACAAGTACAATGAGGACTATGTTTACAGCAGAAAGTCCAGAAATACGCATACATACGGCACATTTTACAAATCCCTCTTCCAAGAACAACATGCATATAAGACGCAGGCAAGTGGCAAACATTTGTTCCAATGTTCCATGCTTCGTTTATTATAGTACTGGTTTAAAAACACAAAAGCAAAAGAAACGTTCTACTGCACAACTGCCTTTGGCTAAACCCCTTTAGTCCTAGTGAGTTAAAAAAAAAGTTTGAATAAACAAAATACAAATAATTTAAGTGGACAAGAAGCTTCCTTTTCATCCAGCTAAACAGCACAAATTTCACATTAGGCATGTGGCTAGCACTAGATAGATAGATAGATAGATAGATAGATAGATAGATAGAGATAGATAGATAGATAGATAGATAGATAGATAGATAGATAGATAGATAGATAGAGATAGATAGATAGATAGATAGATAGATAGATAGATAGATAGACAGACACAGACAGATACTACAATTAAGGCCTAAGTAGCTTGTAACATAAATCATAATATGCAAATATTGACATATGTAGAAACAAATTGGTTTTTATTGTGGCCAAAACAGGAACCTACATTAACCAGCACAAGATCTAGAAGAAAGCATGACTTAAAAAAAATACAAAGATATTTGTAAAGTAAATCTTCATAGAGTTTTAAGTTTGTGTTAAATAATGAGGCTTTCCAATCTATTTTAACATAAACTGCAAACAAGTCCTCTACAAATGGTTGAAGTCAAAATGTGTAGTTTATTCTATTAATGTTTACAACAATCTTAAATTCTTTGTTTGTGTGACATACATGGCTTTTATCTTTTTACATCTCATTTGCTCACTTCTGCTGCTAACATGGAAAATTTCCTGCACTCTGCAACATGTGTTGCCAAGGAATATATAAATCATACTGAGTTGATTCATATATAGAGGAATAATGTCCTGACATGTTTGCAGCATGTACTGGTTTGTTTAGGCTTTACTTCATCTATGTTTTGGCCTACATATTACAACAAAAACAAGGAGGAAAGATCCTTCATTCCAGCAGCTATCAGGGCTTTCAATAATATGTAATATACTACTCATATCTACAATTATATGTCCTATAAGTGCAATATGTATATATTATAATCACAATAATATAACTAAGTACATTACTTGTTTTAAAGGGTATCCTTTTAGTTTAAATAACTACACACTGTGTGCAATTTTGTCTAGTAGCTTCTTTATTCAAGGTTTTTCACTTGTTATTCAGTTGTCTTCCCTGTTTTTACCACCTTTCATTTATACTGCTGTAACAAGTTAATTTCTCCAAGGGGGTTAATAAAATCTTATCTCTTAAATCATGATGTGATGGGAAACTGGGTGATGTGTTTTTATTTTATTTATTTTTTGACAGGGCACTATAAGCTTACCGGTTAAAATTTACATCTCTACTTTCTAGCTGGAGTGTTTTCTCTGAACCTTTGTTCATTTATCCTATATTAAATCGATATTGTAACTTGTGCGTCTATCTGCAATAATGATAGCTAGAGGAATAAATAAAATAACATGTTACTACTCTAACGGGAAAAAAAAAAAACCTTTGATTTGAATTGGGCTCTTGTTATAGTCATATATACAATATAAATCATTAGCCGGTGTGGTACAGTAGTGCACATCTGTATATACTCTGTCTCTACCACCACAGTATTAGTACGACTGCGACACAGAAACACACACAATCATTTGATCCTTGATAGGAATTCTGGCGAGCAGCAAATGTCATATTTAAACCCCATAAACTGTGTAGTTTGGGAAATGAATTCTGATAATATCGGTATTTTACACTTATTTTGCTATCTGCGCGAATTAGCCAGCGAGCAAACAGTTCCGGATCAAAGATATGTTACAGGTTTGAATCTTCAAACTGGTAAAAAAAAACAAAAAACTTAAATGTAACACATCAAATACATATCACCAAATTGCTCTATTTTAAACCACGAGTTCGATAGTAAGCAGGGTGACAACACAAACATGCAGCCATGTCTGCTGAAAAACACTGAGAAGCCTTAGCATGGCCTAGTCGTGTAGGCTTTACAGGCTCGGCCTCAAACACCACAGCGAACGTGTTCAGATACAGACACCGGTAAATAACGTTTACACACACGCAGCTGTGCTTTATTATAAATCATACCTGAGGAATTATACTTATGCTGTTAGGAGCTGAAATGATTCTACCGCGTCTCGGAGTTTCTAATCGGCGCACATAGCTTCTCTCCTCAGGAAGACCTGCGTGCTAGTGACGTCACGCAGAGTGAGACACGTTAGACTCGATCAAACGTTAGTAAACACAGGCAGAGCCAGATTCAGACCAAGTAATCGAACCTTAGTCCATACAGCAGCGGTGGGCAGTGGTGTATATAAGATAAGTACAAGATCTTACTAGAAATTTACTTTGATATAATGGTGTATATAATATAAGTACAAGATCTTACTAGAAATTTACTTTGATATAATGGTGTATATAATATAAGTACAAGATCTTACTAGAAATTTACTTTGATATAATGGTGTATATAATATAAGTACAAGATCTTACTAGAAATGTACATTGATATAATGGTGTATATAAGATAAGTACAAGATCTTACTAGAAATTTACCTTGATATAATGGTGTATATAATATAAGTACAAGATCTTACTAGAAATTTACTTTGATATAATGGTGTATATAATATAAGTACAAGATCTTACTAGAAATGTACGTGTAAACGTACATATTTTTCACAATTCTGACCATTTGCATTTTTTATTACAGCATTTACTTGTACTTCTACTTTCAATACGTCAGTATATTGATCTTACTAGAAATGTACTTTGATATAATGGTGTATATAATATAAGTACAAGATCTTACTAGAAATTTACTTTGATATAATGGGGTATATAATACAAGTACAAGATCTTACTAGAAATTTACTTTGATATAATGGTGTATAATATAAGTACAAGATCTTACTAGAAATTTACTTTGATATAATGCTGTATACAATATAAAAGTACAAGGTCTTACTAGAAATTTACTTTGATATAATGGTGTATATAATATAAAAGTACAAGATCTTACTAGAAATTTACTTTGATATAATGGTGTATATAATATAAGTACAAGATCTTACTAGAAATTTACTTTGATATAATGGTGTATATAATATAAGTACAAGATCTTACTAGAAATTTACTTTGATATAATGGTGTATATAATATAAGTACAAGATCTTACTAGAAATGTACATTGATATAATGGTGTATATAAGATAAGTACAAGATCTTACTAGAAATTTACTTTGATATAATGGTGTATATAATATAAGTACAAGATCTTACTAGAAATTTACTTTGATATAATGGTGTATATAATATAAGTACAAGATCTTACTAGAAATGTACGTGTAAACGTACATATTTTTCACAATTCTGACCATTTGCATTTTTTATTACAGCATTTACTTGTACTTCTACTTTCAATACGTCAGTATATTGATCTTACTAGAAATGTACTTTGATATAATGGTGTATATAATATAAGTACAAGATCTTACTAGAAATTTACTTTGATATAATGGGGTATATAATACAAGTACAAGATCTTACTAGAAATTTACTTTGATATAATGGTGTATAATATAAGTACAAGATCTTACTAGAAATTTACTTTGATATAATGCTGTATACAATATAAAAGTACAAGGTCTTACTAGAAATTTACTTTGATATAATGGTGTATATAATATAAAAGTACAAGATCTTACTAGAAATTTACTTTGATATAATGCTGTATACAATATAAAAGTACAAGGTCTTACTAGAAATTTACTTTGATATAATGGTGTATACAATATAAAAGTACAAGGTCTTACTAGAAATTTACTTTGATATAATGCTGTATATAATATAAAAGTACAAGGTCTTACTAGAAATTTACTTTGATATAATGCTGTATATAATATAAAAGTACAAGGTCTTACTAGAAATTTACTTTGATATAATGCTGTATATAATATAAAAGTACAAGGTCTTACTAGAAATTTACTTTGATATAATGCTGTATATAATATAAAAGTACAAGGTCTTACTAGAAATTTACTTTGATATAATGCTGTATACAATATAAAAGTACAAGGTCTTACTAGAAATTTACTTTGATATAATGCTGTATACAATATAAAAGTACAAGGTCTTACTAGAAATTTACTTTGATATAATGCTGTATATAATATAAAAGTACAAGGTCTTACTAGAAATTTACTTTGATATAATGCTGTATACAATATAAAAGTACAAGGTCTTACTAGAAATTTACTTTGATATAATGCTGTATACAATATAAAAGTACAAGGTCTTACTAGAAATTTACTTTGATATAATGCTGTATACAATATAAAAGTACAAGGTCTTACTAGAAATTTACTTTGATATAATGCTGTATACAATATAAAAGTACAAGGTCTTACTAGAAATTTACTTTGATATAATGCTGTATATAATATAAAAGTACAAGGTCTTACTAGAAATTTACTTTGATATAATGCTGTATACAATATAAAAGTACAAGGTCTTACTAGAAATTTACTTTGATATAATGCTGTATACAATATAAAAGTACAAGGTCTTACTAGAAATTTACTTTGATATAATGCTGTATACAATATAAAAGTACAAGGTCTTACTAGAAATTTACTTTGATATAATGCTGTATACAATATAAAAGTACAAGGTCTTACTAGAAATTTACTTTGATACAATGCTGTATACAATATAAAAGTACAAGGTCTTACTAGAAATTTACTTTGATATAATGGTGTATACAATATAAAAGTACAAGATCTTACTAGGAATTTACTTTGATATAATGGTGTATAACATATAAAAGTTTTAATATATTCTTAATACATATATACAATCTGAGCAACTGTAACATCTGAAATTTCCCCTCGGGGATCAATAAAGTATTCTGATTCTGATTTCTGATAATATAAAAGTACAAGATCTTACTAGAAATTTACTTTGATATAATGGTGTATATAATATAAAAGTACAAGTGTCTTACTAGAAATTTACTTTGATATAATGGTGTATAACATATAAAAGTACAAGCATCTTACCAGAAATTTAATTAGAAGTAAAAGTCACCTCTTAGAATATTACTGAGTAAAAGTCTTAAAGTGTCTGATGTTTAATGTACTTAAGTATCAAAAGTAATTTTCTGATATTAAATATACTGACGTATTGAAAGTAGAAGTACAAGTAAATGCTGTAATAAAAAATGCAAATGGTCAGAATTGTGAAAAATATGTACGTTTACACCTACATGTACGTTTATACTTTATACACCACTGTATCAAAGTAAATTTCTGGTAAGATACTTGTACATTTATACAGTACTTTATACACCACTGTATCAAAGTAAATTTGTAGTAAGATACTTGTATGTTTATACTTTATACACCACTGTATCAAAGTAAATCTTTGGTAAGATACTTGTACATTTATACTTTATACAACACTGATTCTGGGACCCGCTTGACAGGGGTTATGATACTATTCTCATGCTTTAAGCACGGATGACAAAACGTAATGAGTTCTTGCTTATGAGAAGTTCGATGAATCCACTTTAAAGATGTTTTACCTTAGTATTTTCTGATTTGGGTTGAACTAGTGGTGGAAGCTTCCTCACCTTGGTCTACTTCAGCGGGATATAAAACAACTGAATCAGAATCTTTTGTAGTTGCGGTCTGTTGACCTTTGAACTTTTGTGGTGGGCAAATCAAATATGTGTCCATTCTCAAAGACTCAACATAGGCTATATGTAGTTTAAAATAGATCTAGACGACATCACAAAAAATTCTAATATGCCAATAGCCTATTGATCCTCCCATCCCATTACATGTAATAATGTTTTACTCTTCTCAATTAAATGCAACAGGACCTCCCTCTACAGCAGGGGTCCTCAATCTTTTTAACCAAAGGGCCAGATTACTGTTCTTCAGTGTTACGCGGGCCGTAGTTTGATGACCCCTGCTCTACAGCATGTCTGCTAGCTTGGTAATTGAATGGATGAAGCCTACTGAAGCTTTTATGGCCTCTTCCTGATTGTATGCTACAATGTTGCACTTAATCCTGTTTGACCATACTCAGAACTGCTTTAGCATCACTTCATTTCCTCAAAATGTAGTCTGAGTATGTTGTATGTTTATATATATTTATTACATATTTTACAGCTGGATTGTTATTTGCCTTATTATGAATGAATTAAAGAGAGTGTACTTGGTACTTAACAATGACTGTGTATTTTGTTCAACTTTGACGCTGACCACATGATATTGTTAACCATAAATTGGAGTTTAAAAGGTTGAGTTAAAATTGCCATAAATAGAGGTGTGGGTACATTCATTTTGACCACCTTATTTAGCCGTAGTCATGCTCTAATAATAGGACTTATTTACTATAGTATCATGTCTGAAGTAACGAGTGTTGTGTACATTTGATACAAATTAAATAAACTGTGAAGCACTTATTTGACCTTATCCAACATTGCTTAAAGCAGCCTTAAGATAATGTGTAACTGACATGTTTAGATATAACAGTGAAATATTATCAAACATTCTTTGAAATATAGTGATATACAGAAGAGTTTCTAAATATAATTTGAATTGCTGAATTGCTGAATTGCAGAAGCAGTCCAACTGTCCAATGTAACCCACTAGCTTTATGGGTCATGTTTCATTTAAGACTCCATGCTGTTCCCTGGAGAAACGTGAGTAATGTCCTGACAACAGCCAGCATCATGCAAGAACAGCAATAAACAGCCCTACTACTCATAATTCACTCAGGAGGTATCTCTATTACATCAGCAGGGGTGTGCCATGAATCTTGCTTTCACCAATGTGCTTAATAATTATTTGTGTTAATAATTATTATAACTATTAATACTCAGTAATAGCTCATACAGTAAAAACTTATCAATTACACTTAATAATGATTTGTGTTTCAAGTGGTGGGTATGGTTTACATTTATAAGGGAAGTATACACATTTACATTTCTATTATGTGCATACCTCGTGTGGATATGACCTTTACTAAGTAATTTGGCTATTTTGAACACCTTTCATCAGACTAAAGAAAATACTCTGGGAAAGAATGAATACAACTACATTGGAAGAGAAATTAGTAAATGAAAATACTATAAGCTGTGGAGCTATATATTTTCCTAGGATATAATAATGTATATTTGGAATTGTAACGTAGCAGCTGCTAAATGAGTTTGGCAGTGAGTCATGTTAAGAGCCGTGTTCTTCATTTACCCCACAGTAATAATCACTCAGCACTAGCTGTATCTTGCGGTACTCTAATTTTTTTTAGGTCATGTCCTCCATGTTTGTACATATCCTTTAAGCAGCCAGCCATCATGCCTACATAGTGACAAACTGTAATCACTGCACAGTCCAACAGCAGATATCATTTTATATCAGGTAAGCCGTAGTGACACAGAGAAGTGGTAGATGAAAGATATTTTGCATATATTATATAGTGATTAGTCAGTCCTTCCTTTTATCACTTGTCCCTCTCACTTACTGGACATTTGTCATCATTAAGGCTATTGGCTGTACGAGTGGCCTGACAGCATTTGCCATTTGTCTCTGTCTGTCTGTCTGGCTGTCTGGCAGGGTGCCCTTAAGAATAACTTTCAGTGCAGTGGAAAGGGGCTGTAAAATTAGTAGGCCAACCAAAGAGGGTTAACATGTAAACTTAATATTTTTAAACTTTAGAATATGCATTCATTTTTAACCTCCTCTGCATGCTGATACAGAAGATACAGTGTGAAGCACAAAACAATGACCAATGTGAAACAGTGGGATTTTAGTGTTGGAACACATACCTCTTTGTGAAAAATACAAAACAATAAAAACTGGCTTTTTTCATAAATGTGTCATTTTTTCATTGTGGTGTAGAAAGGTGTAATTATATGTAATTTATCTTTGTGACATGGTCTTTTAATTCCTTGTTATTAACAATAATTGACTATAGGATATGGTTTCTTTGTGCCCATATAAATATAGCTCATTAACAACTAATAGTGCAGCAAGCATTACATTTGTACAGTCTGTAATGCAAATCACAGATTCTATTCTGTTAAAATGTCTGTAAAGTTGTTTACAGACATTTAAAAACAAACTCCTGACCTAAAGTTATCTATAAAAACAATATTTTTAAAGTACAAACTACATGGAACAGTTGTCCTTTTGCCCAAATCCTTTAACTTCATGCTGTGCTTCAAATGTGCCCTAGCTGTCACTGACCACAGTACAAGAGACTTGTATATAAACATGAAATTAAAGTCTATCCAACAACAACACTGTAGCTACTGTCAGGCATGGTGGTGGTAGTATTGTTTGTTAGTATTGGTTAGAAGTGGTATGCTTTTGCAATGTTTTGCTGCTAGTGTAATTGCTTCATTTAAAAAAGTGGACAGATTACTGAGAATGACTAGCATTGTGTTACAATTATTTAGTCACAGTAAAGTAACTGTTGCTAAAATATTCAAAATCCCAATACTGTGTATTACTATGTAAACCTACACTGTATTTTGGCATACATTTTGCTACTCAATGTACTAAATGTCAAAACCACATGCAAGCAGGGTGAAGTAATAAATGATTTTATGGGACCCAGACATATATTTCTGTCCATCTGAGATAATAAATCACTCATAAAATAAAGGTCAAACAAAACATGGTGCGAACTCACAGGCTAACATGCTAGAGTGTCATGTCTAACAGTTCAGAATCAAACTATTTATTAGTAAAAAATATATAAACCTGCCACATTCTGACTGCAATTGACATATTATTTCTGTTGACTCTACAAGACATGAGCTAGCCAACTGCTGGCTCATCAAATGACCTAACTGAAGCTGTGATGAACTAGATCAGGGGTGTCAAATTAATTTTCACAAAGGGCCACATCTGCATCATGGTGACCCTCAAAGGGTTGATTGTAACGTATCCTGCTGTGATTGCAGTCTGCCTTTTAAGTCTTGGACAATTTGTTGTTTTTCTTGGAGGCTAAATTCTGTGTTTGGTGTCAAAATGCCAAATTTATACTGTATATTTATAATGTATGTATATCTAAATTTATACTGTACTCCTTTACCACAGACATGGCCTCATAACACATGAAACGTACCGGTTTTTCTTTTTGAAGCACAAACTTGTATTCACTTTCCCATCTTTCATTAAATTACCTTCCTTCTGCTTCAGTTTTTTTCTTCTTGTACATTTTGGGATTATTTGTAAATATTTCTCAACATCACTTGATGAAAAACCGCCTCAGTTAAATGCTGATGCGGAAACACTGGCATCTAGTGGCAGGATGCGGTCACTTTGCGGGCCACAAAATTGGCATGCATTGTGGGAGATGCAGTTTATGTACGATTTTACAGTGTATTTTAAGACAATCATATGTCTTTAAAGCTCTCGCAAGCCACATAAAATGCTGTGGCGGGCCGGATTTGGCCAACGGGCCTTGAGTTTACACGTGAACTAGAGCACTAAATGAACTTCTCCCTCAACTTTAACTAAAAAAATAACAGACTTGGATGAGGATCAGATAGCTAATCTGATTCAGATGATTCTGATTTACTGAAGTAGAAAGAGGACGAATCACTGATCTGCTTTTGACACACATTTGCATTATAAATGGGTTTAAAGTGTAGTGAGAAGTAAGGAAGCATCATTGCTCTTTTAACTGTAGGAGGCAGCTCTTTATTAGAAATTGCTGTTGAGCCACTTACAAAAGCATGAAAAAGAGACCAGATCTGACGTAGGCAGATCCCTCCCACTATTCTTTAACAAGCCAATAGAACAGGAAGGTCACTAAATGTAACAGATTTAAGGAAGATGGTAATTTCACAAACCCACATTAACATGAACACAAAATGCGCTATGCGCTACATCATTTCGAACGCAATTATAAACAAAAATACTTGTAAAACAACTCCACCATTAATCCTGTTTTAACCCTTGTTAATGTTTCAGCCGCATGTGTGTGTGTGTGTGTATATATATATATATATATATATATATATATATACTGTGTATATACAGTGTATCACAAAAGTGAGTACACCCCTCACATTTCTGCAGATATTTAAGTATATCTTTTCATGGGACAACACTGACAAAATGACACTTTGACACAATGAAAAGTAGTCTGTGTGCAGCTTATATAACAGTGTAAATTTATTCTTCCCTCAAAATAACTCAATATACAGCCATTAATGTCTAAACCACCGGCAACAAAAGTGAGTACACCCCTTAGTGAAAGTTCCTGAAGTGTCAATATTTTGTGTGGCCACCATTATTTCCCAGAACTGCCTTAACTCTCCTTGGCATGGAGTTTACCAGAGCTTCACAGGTTGCCACTGGAATGCTTTTCCACTCCTCCATGACGACATCACGGAGCTGGCGGATATTCGAGACTTTGCGCTCCTCCACCTTCCGTTTGAGGATGCCCCAAAGATGTTCTATTGGGTTTAGGTCTGGAGACATGCTTGGCCAGTCCATCACCTTTACCCTCAGCCTCTTCAATAAAGCAGTGGTCGTCTTAGAGGTGTGTTTGGGGTCATTATCATGCTGGAACACTGCCCTGCGACCCAGTATCCGGAGGAAGGGGATCATGCTCTGCTTCAGTATTTCACAGTACATATTGGAGTTCATGTGTCCCTCAATGAAATGTAACTCCCCAACACTTGCTGCACCCATGCAGCCCCAGACCATGGCATTCCCACCACCATGCTTGACTGTAGGCATGACACACTTATCTTTGTACTCCTCACCTGATTGCCGCCACACATGCTTGAGACCATCTGAACCAAACAAATTAATCTTGGTCTCATCAGACCATAGGACATGGTTCCAGTAATCCATGTCCTTTGTTGACATGTCTTCAGAAAACTGTTTGCGGGCTTTCTTGTGTAGAGACTTCAGAAGAGGCTTCCTTCTGGGGTGACAGCCATGCAGACCAATTTTATGTAGTGTGCGGCGTATGGTCTGAGCACTGACAGGCTGACCCCCCACCTTTTCAATCTCTGCAGCAATGCTGACAGCACTCCTGCGCCTATCTTTCAAAGACAGCAGTTGGATGTGACGCTGAGCACGTGCACTCAGCTTCTTTGGACGACCAACGCGAGGTCTGTTCTGAGTGGACCCTGCTCTTTTAAAACGCTGGATGATCTTGGCCACTGTGCTGCAGCTCAGTTTCAGGGTGTTGGCAATCTTCTTGTAGCCTTGGCCATCTTCATGTAGCGCAACAATTCATCTTTTAAGATCCTCAGAGAGTTCTTTGCCATGAGGTGCCATGTTGGAACTTTCAGTGACCAGTATGAGAGAGTGTGAGAGCTGTACTACTAAATTGAACACACCTGCTCCCTATGTATATATATATATATACAGTGTATCACAAAAGTGAGTACACCCCTCACATTTCTGCAAATATTTCATTATATCTTTTCATGGGACAACACTATAGAAATGAGACTTGGATATAACTTAGAGTAGTCAGTGTACAGCTTGTATAGCAGTGTAGATTTACTGTCTTCTGAAAATAACTCAACACACAGCCATTAATGTCTAAATAGCTGGCAACATAAGTGAGTACACCCCACAGTGAACATGTCCAAATTGTGCCCAAATGTGTCGTTGTCCCTCCCTGGTGTCATGTGTCAAGGTCCCAGGTGTAAATGGGGAGCAGGGCTGTTAAATTTGGTGTTTTGGGTACAATTCTCTCATACTGGCCACTGGATATTCAACATGGCATCTCATGGCAAAGAACTCTCTGAGGATGTGAGAAATAGAATTGTTGCTCTCCACAAAGATGGCCTGGGCTATAAGAAGATTGCTAACACCCTGAAACTGAGCTACAGCATGGTGGCCAAGGTCATACAGCGGTTTTCCAGGACAGGTTCCACTCGGAACAGGCTTCGCCAGGGTCGACCAAAGAAGTTGAGTCCACGTGTTCGGCGTCATATCCAGAGGTTGGCTTTAAAAAATAGACACATGAGTGCTGCCAGCATTGCTGCAGAGGTTGAAGACGTGGGAGGTCAGCCTGTCAGTGCTCAGACCATACGCCGCACACTGCATCAACTCGGTCTGCATGGTCGTCATGCCAGAAGGAAGCTGAGGCACAAGAAAGCCCGCAAACAGTTTGCTGAAGACAAGCAGTCCAAGAACATGGATTACTGGAATGCCCTGTGGTCTGACGAGACCAAGATAAACTTGTTTGGCTCAGATGGTGTCCAGCATGTGTGGCGGTGCCCTGGTGAGAAGTACCAAGACAACTGTATCTTGCCTACAGTCAAGCATGGTGGTGGTAGCATCATGGTCTTGGGCTGCATGAGTGTTGCTGGCACTGGGGAGCTGCAGTTCATTGAGGGAAACATGAATTCCAACATGTACTGTGACATTCTGAAACAGAGCATGATCCCCTCCCTTCGAAAACTGGGCCTCATGGCAGTTTTCCAACAGGATAACGACCCCAAACACAACCTCCAAGATGACAACTGCCTTGCTGAGGAAGCTGAAGGTAAAGGTGATGGACTAAACCCAATTAAGCACCTGTGGCGCATCCTCAAGTGGAAGGTGGAGGAGTTCAAGGTGTCTAACATCCACCAGCTCCATGATGTCATCATGGAGGAGTGGAAGAGGATTCCAGTAGCAACCTGTGCAGCTCTGGTGAATTCCATGCCCAGGAGGGTTAAGGCAGTGCTGGATAATAATGGTGGTCACACAAAATATTGACACTTTGGGCACAATTTGGACATGTTCACTGTGGGGTGTACTCACTTATGTTGCCAGCTATTTAGACATTAATGGCTGTGTGTTGAGTTATTTTCAGAAGACAGTAAATCTACACTGCTATACAAGTTGTACACTGACTACTCTAACTTATATCCAAGTTTTATTTCTATAGTGTTGTCCCATGAAAAGATATAATAAATTATTTGCAGAAATGTGAGGGGTGTACTCACTTTTGTGATACACTGTATATATACAGTGTATCACAAAAGTGAGTACACCCCTCACATTTCTGCAAATATTTCATTATATCTTTTCATGGGACAACACTATAGACATGAAACTTGGATATAACTTAGAGTAGTCAGTGTACAGCTTGTATAGCAGTGTAGATTTACTGTCTTCTGAAAATAACTCAACACACAGCCATTAATGTCTAAATGGCTGGAAACATAAGTGAGTACACCCCACAGTGAACATGTCCAAATTGTGCCCAAAGTGTCAATATTTTGTGTGACCACCATTATTATCCAGCACTGCCTTAACCCTCCTGGGCATGGAGTTCACCAGAGCTGCACAGGTTGCTACTGGAATCCTCTTCCACTCCTCCATGATGACATCACGGAGCTGGTGGATGTTAGACACCTTGAACTCCTCCACCTTCCACTTGAGGATGCGCCACAGGTGCTCAATTGGGTTTAGTCCATCACCTTTACCTTCAGCTTCCTCAGCAAGGCAGTTGTCATCTTGGAGGTTGTGTTTGGGGTCGTTATCCTGTTGGAAAACTGCCATGAGGCCCAGTTTTCGAAGGGAGGGGATCATGCTCTGTTTCAGAATGTCACAGTACATGTTGGAATTCATGTTTCCCTCAATGAACTGCAGCTCCCCAGTGCCAGCAACACTCATGCAGCCCAAGACCATGATGCTACCACCACCATGCTTGACTGTAGGCAAGATACAGTTGTCTTGGTACTTCTCACCAGGGCGCCGCCACACATGCTGGACACCATCTGAGCCAAACAAGTTTATCTTGATCTCGTCAGACCACAGGGCATTCCAGTAATCCATGTTATTGGACTGCTTGTTTTCAGCAAACTGTTTGCGGGCTTTCTTGTGCGTCAGCTTCCTTCTGGGATGACGACCATGCAGACCGAGTTGATGCAGTATGTTGCGTATGGTCTGAGCACTGACAGGCTGACCTCCCACGTCTTCAACCTCTGCAGCAATGCTGGCAGCACTCATGTGTCTATTTTTTAAAGCCAACCTCTGGATATGACGCCGAACACGTGGACTCAACTTCTTTGGTCGACCCTGGCGAAGCCTGTTCCGAGTGGAACCTGTCCTGGAAAACCGCTGTATGACCGTGGCCACCATGCTGTAGCTCAGTTTCAGGGTGTTAGCAATCTTCTTATAGCCCAGGCCATCTTTGTCGAGAGCAACAATTCTATTTCTCACATCCTCAGAGAGTTCTTTGCCATGAGGTGCCATGTTGAATATCCAGTGGCCAGTATGAGAGAATTGTACCCAAAACACCAAATTTAACAGCCCTGCTCCCCATTCACACCTGGGACCTTGACACATGACACCAGGGAGGGACAACGACACATTTGGGCACAATTTGGACATGTTCACTGTGGGGTGTACTCACTTATGTTGCCAGCTATTTAGACATTAATGGCTGTGTGTTGAGTTATTTTCAGAAGACAGTAAATCTACACTGCTATACAAGTTGTACACTGACTACTCTAAGTTATATCCAAGTTTCATGTCTATAGTGTTGTCCCATGAAAAGATATAATGAAATATTTGCAGAAATGTGAGTGGTGTACTCACTTTTGTGATACACTGTATATACAGTGTATCACAAAAGTGAGTACACCCCTCACATTTCTGCAGATATTTAAGTATATCTTTTCATGGGACAACACTGACAAAATGACACTTTGACACAATGAAAAGTAGTCTGTGTGCAGCTTATATAAAAGTGTAAATTTATTCTTCCCTCAAAATAACTCAATATACAGCCATTAATGTCTAAACCACCGGCAACAAAAGTGAGTACACCCCTAAGAGACTACACCCCTAAATGTCCAAATTGAGCACTGCTTGTCATTTTCCCTCCAAAATGTCATGTGATTTGTTAGTGTTACTAGGTCTCAGGTGTGCATAGGGAGCAGGTGTGTTCAATTTAGTAGTACAGCTCTCACACTCTCTCATACTGGTCACTGAAAGTTCCAACATGGCACCTCATGGCAAAGAACTCTCTGAGGATCTTAAAAGACGAATTGTTGCGCTACATGAAGATGGCCAAGGCTACAAGAAGATTGCCAACACCCTGAAACTGAGCTGCAGCACAGTGGCCAAGATCATCCAGCGTTTTAAAAGAGCAGGGTCCACTCAGAACAGACACTCAGTTGGTCGTCCAAAGAAGCTGAGTGCACGTGCTCAGTGTCACATCCAACTGCTGTCTTTGAAAGATAGGCGCAGGAGTGCTGTCAGCATTGCTGCAGAGATTGAAAAGGTGGGGGGTCAGCCTGTCAGTGCTCAGACCATACGCCGCACACTACATCAAATTGGTCTGCATGGCTGTCACCCCAGAAGGAAGCCTCTTCTGAAGTCTCTACACAAGAAAGCCCGCAAACAGTTTGCTGAAGACATGTCAACAAAGGACATGGATTACTGGAACCATGTCCTATGGTCTGATGAGACCAAGATTCATTTGTTTGGTTCAGATGGTCTCAAGCATGTGTGGCGGCAATCAGGTGAGGAGTACAAAGATAAGTGTGTCATGCCTACAGTCAAGCATGGTGGTGGGAATGCCATGGTCTGGGGCTGCATGAGTGCAGCAGGTGTTGGGGAGTTACATTTCATTGAGGGACACATGAACTCCAATATGTACTGTGAAATACTGAAGCAGAGCATGATCCCCTCCCTCCGGAAACTGGGTCGCAGGGCAGTGTTCCAGCATGATAATGACCCCAAACACACCTCTAAGACGACCACTGCTTTATTGAAGAGGCTGAGGGTAAAGGTGATGGACTGGCCAAGCATGTCTCCAGACCTAAACCCAATAGAACATCTTTGGGGCATCCTCAAGCGGAAGGTGGAGGAGCGCAAAGTCTCGAATATCCACCAGCTCCGTGATGTCGTCATGGAGGAGTGGAAAAGCATTCCAGTGGCAACCTGTGAAGCTCTGGTAAACTCCATGCCCAGGAGAGTTAAGGCAGTTCTGGGAAATAATGGTGGCCACACAAAATATTGACACTTCAGGAACTTTCACTAAGGGGTGTACTCACTTTTGTTGCCGGTGGTTTAGACATTAATGGCTGTATATTGAGTTATTTTGAGGGAAGAATAAATTTACACTGTTATATAAGCTGCACACAGACTACTTTTCATTGTGTCAAAGTGTCATTTTGTCAGTGTTGTCCCATGAAAAGATATACTTAAATATCTGCAGAAATGTGAGGGGTGTACTCACTTTTGTGATACACTGTATATATATATACAGTATATACTGTATATATATATCAAAATTGAATATGAAAGTTTATGTGTATTAAGTATGTTGAGACGTGAAGACTTCTATAATATCTACCATGTCCCTTACAACTGTTAGTAAATGTCTGACTTTAACTGTAGTAATTAATAAATTATTAACATTCTAAATGTTACAATTTAACAAAATAATTAACAAACAATTAAAGCTACATTCACACAAAAATACCAATACACCTTATGGAGCATTAGGCCATTTGAAAGTCACTGGCCAGTACATTCAGTATCAGGGTCACCATGCTTAAATTTCATCTGCACTCTAACTCATGACCAGAATTTATGAGTATGACAGTGGGGAGTATATTACTGTTTTATACTGTTGTATCTAGCTGCTTGAAATGTGTGCCCTTTTACCTTGTAAGTGTATTTAAAGTAGGTACCACAGCAATACAGACTGCTTTGAGTCTTTTAAATCAGATCTCAACTCTTTAAACAACTTTATACAGTGGTCTTTGACTCCAGTGAGTGGTGGAAATGCATAGGTTTCAAGATGTTAGCTACACATGCCTTTTCACTCATTTATCAGTTGAAACTAAAAAAATGACCAAAGCCTAAAATTTTAGGTAAATGACATATTATCTTTATTATAGGTTAAAATATATGGCTGCTTCTGTCACTTTAAACTGGGTAAGGCAACAAATCTAGTTATAATTGTCCTCTGTCACTTACTAATTATTATTAAAACCAAAAAAAGTAGCATTTCCAATACCATTTCCAATACCACCAATACTCCCCAAACCAGCAGGGGACAAACCGGCTCAGGAATAGCTTCTACCCCACTGCAGTACGAACCTTGAATATTTCTTTGTAGGGTTGTTTTTGGAACACATGGGACTGTGCGATTTTTCAGACAATGTTTACAAGGGTAATGTACAATTTTTAGAATATTTACAAATGGTTATGCTCAATTTTTCACCAGCTTGCTTCCAAACAGAAAGTCTATTATTCCATTGTCTATTCTATTGTATGTCATTGTAAATTCTGTAAATTTCTAAATTTTTGATATTTTGTATATTCTAGTTTTTCTTCTTTGGTTATTGTTTGTTAACACTTGAGAGTATGGCACCTTAATTTCGTTATACCTGGTATAATGACAAAAAAGATATTCTGATTCTGAATATTCTGATTCTGAGTCTCAAGCCTGAGAATCCTGTATAGGGTTCTGCACAGGGGGACATGGGTTTGATTCTTCTCCTGTCATGGTCTCTTTTTACAAACCCCATTTCTGAAAAAGTTGGGACATTTTATAAAAAAGCAATAAATACAAGAATCTGTGATTCTTTAACTATCCTGAACCTTTTTTTTAAACTGAAAAGTACAAAAAAAACAAAAACATTCACAATCCTTTCTCTTCTGAAAACAGAGTTTGTATAGGGGTAAAACATGGAAGGAGACAACCAAAATAAATGTAAGATTACACAACATGACTAGACAAAATCACACTAAGACATTTACAATTACACTGACACTTACAAAAAGACACATATACACACACAAACACACACACACATAACATGAATTAACATAATGAACTTTAAAAAAAACTGTAATATTACAATGACTGTTCATTACAAAAGACTATATGAACCAGAAATGTGCATCTTACTGATTTGGTGCATTGAGTCTGGCTAGAGGTAGCAGGTTGTTGATGTGTTTGTTTGTGCTGTTAATGGTGATAGTATTTGCTGCTCCATCCTTGGCACTAGGCTTTGTATTGGCTGCTTCTTCCTGAGCACTAGGCTTTCTATTGCTTTTTATCATCTTTTTCTCCCAGATGTCTGCAAAGTTTGATGTGATGGGCCAGTGCAGCTGCTCAGTTCTTCTGCCCTTGCTTCAACAGTGTCTTTTGAAGTCTTTATAGATCTAAACAACTTCCAATGTAGTACAGTCAAAAACTTTCAAAAATAATGACTAGTTAGTGATCAGAGAATTCTGTTTTTTATTCCTATTTAAGTGAACTGATGAATGTTCCTGAAATTTTTAATGATCACATTTTCAGAAATGTTGCTTTCTCCAAGAAGCATTGATTAATGAAAAACATCCATCGTAATAAAATTCGTTGCTTACAACAAAATAAAATTTAAGATCTGGATAAAAAAAAATTTCCCATTCTGTAATCTAAAATATAAAAATGATAAAAACATGTTCATTGTTTTTTTTCCGACAAATTAGTCCAACCTGCACACAGAAGAGTGGAGACGAAGTTAATGTGCATCGTCTAGAGATCCTTGTTCTCAGTTTAGCCTAAGAGACAGAGATTAAATCCCAGTCTGAGACTGCTATGATAGTCCTGGCAGCATTTCAAGCATTCACTACCCCTGCCACTCAGGGTATTCAACTGGTGTCACATGCCAAATGCCTGCTGGGAGGAGGGAAGGAAATAAGACCGGGTAGAGAGAAACAGAAATGACAAAAACAGGGTTCATTGCATTGTAAAAGAAGTAATGTAAGAAGACAAGTTGATTAATGTTGCAGTCTTATTCAATTTTTCATTTTTGATCACCATTTAATCTGTGAGCAGTTTAAGATAGGCAAAAATACAATACAAAGTGCCAGTTTATCTCAGGGCATCTCAGACTCATTTATTTAAACCTAAAGGTAATTTACATGTTCATTACATTACATTTACATTTTCAGTATTTAGTGGACACCTTTATCCAAAGCGACTTACAGTACAGTTACAGTCTAAGCAATTGAGGGTTAAGGGCCTTTCTCAAGGACCCAACAACAGCAACCTGGTAATGGTGGGGCTTGAACCAGCAACCTACTGATTACTAGTCCAGTACCTTAACCACTAGGCTATGGCTTGCAATTTAAAGTTGCAACTCCATCAACTTTCTTTTCTCTGGGTAACTAAAAGTACCTGTTTCATTCATGTCCAAAAGTAATTAAGAGTAGGTACACACACACACACACACACACACACACACTGTGAGCAGCCAATAAAAATGTACATAGGCCTATGTCAAGAAGTTTAGTAAACATTGTTTACGGTATTAGCATTGCCATGCAGCTTGCCATAGTCATCACAGTTCTGTTAGCCACTACTAATAGCAAGGTACTACTGTATAATTAATCAAGTTCATTTACTTTAGCTATCATTTAAAAACGAATTTATCTATGGATTGGTGGACTTTGACAGAGAAGTTACAAGTTTGGACAGATGAAAAATCATTGTACATCTTTTCCTTTGAAGCAATGAACGTCACCAGTGAGTCTGTTTTGCATTATTCCAAGGCGTGTTATTTTGGCTGTTGGTTAAGGCATGGAAAGCAATGGATGTCCCTGCTTTAAAATGTTGTTTTGCATTGTGTTATTACAGTTGCAGGCCACAGTGATTGTTTACACTGTTGTGTGAGATTCATATTCCAGTCTTTACTTCTGCTAACTACTGCATTACAGAAACAGCACCCCAGAACCCTTCTAAAACAGAATCCTTCTAATATTGAAAGGACCACAGAATCCTTCCAAAATTGATTCCACAATATTAGAAGCATATATATTTCAGCAATGGGTGTGGCTGAAAACCTTAGTACTAAACTTTTAGCCATACAGTGTGGAGTTCTTGCACAAGTTTTATTTCGTTTTTATGTACCTGTTGAAATTAGTTTATTTCTTATTATTAAAAACCCTGGTGTAGAGCACAACAGCTAGCACAGTTCATGTGCCCTTTGGCAGCTTTCCATGTTGGCATTCGTTAGTAAAGTAGAAGGCAGTATACACTTCTAATACTGAGGAAAAGTCACTTTGCATCTACCCCCAATGTTCAACATGTACTCATCAGTCAAAAGTAATGCAGTGTATGGTTTAACAGTACTGAATTTACTGATTGGTGTTTTGTCTGTAGTAGGAATGATTAATTCCAATTTTAGTCTTTTGCAATACAGCTTACACCTTTGTATTTTGTCATTGTATTTCCGTGATCACTTCAGATAAAGGCGGCACGGCACGTTGGTTAAATGGATAGCACTGTCGCCTCACAGCAAGAAGGTCCTGGGTTCGATCCCCAGCTGGGTCCTTTCTGTGTGGAGTTTGCATGTTCTCCCCGTGTGTGCATTGGTTTACTCCGAGTGCTCCGGTTTCCTCCCACAGTCCAAAGACATGTAAGTGAGGTGAATTGGAGACACCAAGTTGTCCGAGTTTTAGAAGCATTTAGAAGACGATCTTACCTAGAGCGACTTACAGAGGTCTTTCTCAAGTCTTTCTTACACACATTAAGAAATAAGACATGTTAGTTCTCAGCTTGTCTCGTAAAGAGGTGGGTTTTTAATCGTCTTTTGAAGACAGTGAGAGACTCGGATGTTCGAACAGTTGCGTCTTGAATTTATGCCAATGAAAGTGGAGGATATCTCTTGGTTATGGTAAGTACATGCCAAACTATCTAAGGATTAAGCCCAGATACCCAAGTTGTAAGTGTTATAGCCCGTGATACACTGGCTCCCTCTACAGGGCTTCTAGTATCAGTGATTGTGCTCTAGGCCTGTTTCAACTCTAATCATAATAAATCACAAAAATCAAGAGTGTGATTTCATGCCTGTTTGAGGAAAGACTAACATATCAATACCATAATGTAAAATTGTTAATCTGTGTAAATACCAAATTTACCGTACATATAATATTAGGTAAGGCCATGGAAGGTGTTTAACTTAATTTCAGTATTCATTAAAGCATTGTTGAGTAATATTGACAGTATGTAAGAGAGCATTATCTTCCTGCAATATAAGAACATTGTCAGGAAAGACTGTTAAAACTACAGGCTGTGACTGGTTCTATAAGACTGCCTCATATGAATCTCCCAATATTATTAATAATCAGGAATTCTTTGTATCCTCCACAAAAATCCAGCAGATGTAGAGAATATGATAATTGCTGAGGGGTATACGTGTTGTCCTCCCTTCACCAAGTTATACAAACTTTTTACTCTTTTTATATTTGATTATATGTGCAGACAGCCTATCGCACACCTTATATCATACCTGTCAAGTTTTGGATTTAAAAATAAGGGAAATTTTCCGCCGCGCGCTTCGAGCCGTCCCACCAGCCCAACCGAGGTTCAGTATCCCTTACATTTTAAGACAGGTTTACAAGAAATCTAAAATAATCACCTGTGAACCACTTACAAACTACAATTAGATGATCAGAATCTGATAGGCCTACCTTTGTTGACACTGAAATGCTGTGGACATTCCTACATATGTAATTCTTATAATACAGCCTAAATGAAAACACAGTTACAAACCTTACAGAATGCATAACTCTGCCCCATCCTGCTCCTCTTTAGAAAGGTAAATTCGATGTCCCATTTAGATATTTACATGCAGTCTTTACTTTTTTGGCAGGAATGCCCTCTCTCTCCTTGCATCCATCCATCTCTCCCTGTTCCAGGTTTGTTCCCGCTGTCCGCACTGACCTCGTGAGAACTGCCACTTGCAGCAGCCTGGGTGGCAGTTCTCGCGAGGTTAGTGACATTTCAGTTTGGAGAGGCACAGGAATGTTTTTTTAAATTATAATTGTAGTATTGTGTAAAGGAAACATAAAAATACTTACCTGTAATGGCGAGCTGAACCTGTGGGAGGCACTGTTACCTTTTGTTATTGTTGTGGTGCGGTTAAAGGAGGGTCAGAAGAAAGTTACCGTTCTGAGAGTTTGCACATGACTTTATTGATTATCTGAGATTTGTTGGTTAATAATAAAGACACTTAAATATATTATATTTGGATGTGATGATTGAAGATACCACAATAATATAATACGGGAAATTTACGGGAAAATACTAATACGGGAAGACGGCGGGAAAGAGGGGTAAAATACGGTAGTTTCCCGGCCAAAACGGGAGACTTGACAGGTATGCCTTATATACCCACCAAGCCAGCTCATGAAACATGACTTTCTTCATGAGCTTTGTGCTGCCGCTGTGGAAAGTAGGAAGTCATCATAATAATGTCAACTGTGTTGTACAGAGCAAAAGACTGAGGTACCCTGAACATTATACATTTGTTCCAAGTAACAGAAAATAACTGAACCCATTTTTCTCCCCTTTTTCTCCCGGCTTTTAGCTCATCCAATTGCCCCATTGAGTCATGCTTCCTTTCCACCAATGCCGATCCCCGCTCTGATTTGAGGAGAACAAAGCTAACCCACACCCCCTCCGACACGTGGGCAGCAGCTGTATGCATTTTGTTACCTTCATTAGACGAGATCAGCTGCGGACCAGCTCTGTGTATGGAGAGACACACTCTGATCAACGCACTCCTTGCCCGTCTCTGTGCAGGCACCATCAACCAGCCAGAGGTCGTAGTTATGAGAGAATCTATCCAGCTAATACCCCACCCCTATATGAACAACAGGCCTGCAGGCAGAGCTGAGACTCGAAACGATGTATTCGTGATCCCAGCTCTGGTGTGCTAGTATGTGTTTTTACCACCGTGCCCCCTGAGTGGCATAAACAAATGTTAAAGATGGTTTGAACAGCCTAGCAAAGTTCCTTAAATCTCTGCAATATGGAACACTCAAAAGACTTTGACAGTTCATATTTGTCAAAATGTTTTTGTTAACGGCCCGAAACTCTGTGTTAATTTATAACTGGGATTATATGCTAAATCTAAAATAAAGCTTTTGTTTTTACGTGCTGTCTTTTAGGAAATATTACCAGTGTAAATAGTCCTGATTTGTATTTGTAAGTGTGTGTGATGAGGGGCGGCGTTTGAAAGGGCAATTGGTTAAGCATAAGGTATAAATTAAATGTGGAATTCAAATATTATGTATAAATGTTCTGCGCTGTATAACAAACACAGTTCTTATGTGCTTATAATTAGACATGAGAGAAACTTTAAGTTTAAGCAGTTTGTCTGTACATGTATTTGTGCTTGATCTGGATCAATATTGTGCATTTAAATATTGCCACATAATAAGGTACAGATATATATTTGGTAAATTACCAGATAAATGTGTACAGGTAAAAATACAATGTTAATTATTTATTCAATACATTTAATTGTTTAAGATTATTGATTGCACCATGCAAGGTCAGTCAGTTTCTTTGTCAATGTTTTTATAAGATGATTTGTGTGGTAACTTGATTGCAGCTACCAGTATGTAGAGAAATATATCATGGTGATGCATTTCGTTATCTTACAGAGGTTTTCATCTTGTCTCCCCCCCCAACCCCTAGGTCTACGATATTGTGTCAAGGTAAGATTTATCAAGGTATACATATCTTTACTATTTTTACTTGTAAATACAAATACTTGTAAGTTTACATACACTGAACATGGCAGAAGACATAGCAGTCAGGATATCAATAATTTATTTTGGCATTGTATTAATTATTGGGCTAAGGAAATGTGTTTTGTTACAGAATAACTGAAGAAAATATGTCACAAGTAGTAAGTTGTGTAAAGGATGTTTTGACAGTAATTATAGATTTATATACAGTGGGGGAAATAAGTATTTGATTCCCTTGCTGATTGTGTAAGTTTACCCCCTTACAAAGACTTGAACAGTCTATAATTTTTATGGAAGGTTTATTTTAACAGAGAGAGACAGAATATCAACAAAAAATCCAGAAAAAAAACATTAAATAAAAGTTATAAATTAATTTGTATTTAATTAAGGGAAATAAGTATTAGATCCCCTACCAACCAGCAAGAATTCTGACCCCCACAGACCGGTTATGTGCCCATGAGGCACACAAATTAGTCCTGTCCCTGTATAAAAGACTCCTGTCACAGAATCAGTTTCTTCCGTTTAAATCTCTCGACCACCATGGGCAAGACCAAAGAGCTATCAAAGGACATCAGGGACAAGATTGTAGACCTGCACAAGGCTGGAATGGGCTACAACACCATCAGATCTTGAGCAGAGGGACTTTGCGGGCACTGCAGGATCTCAATCCATTACGGCGAAGTGTGTTACTAATGGTTTTCTTGGTGACTGTGCTCCCAGCTCCCTTGAGATCATTGACAAGCTCCTCCCGTGTAATTCTGGGCTGACCTCACCTTTCTCAGAATCATTCCTACCCCACCAGGTGAGATCTTGCATGGAGCTCCAGAGTGAGGGTGATTGACTGTGATCTTGTATTTCTTCCATTTTCGAATTATCGCACCAACAGTGGTCTCTTTCTCACCAAGCTTCTTGCTGATGGTCTTGTAGCCCATTCCAGCCTTGTGCAGGTCTACAATCTTGTCCATGACGTCCTTTGATAGCTCTTTGGTCTTGCCCATGGTGTTCGAGAGATTTGAAGGGAAGAAACTGATTCTGTAACAGGTGTCTTTTATACAGGGACAGGACTAATTTGTGTGCCTCATGGGCACATAACCGGTCTGTGGGGGTCAGAATTCTTGCTGGTTGGTAGGGGATCTAATACTTATTTCCCTTAATTAAATACAAATTAATTTATAACTTTTATTTAATGTTTTTTTTCTGCATTTTTTGTTGATATTCTGTCTCTCTCTGTTAAAATAAACCTTCCATAAAAATTATAGACTGTTCAAGTCTTTGTAAGGGGGTAAACTTACAAAATCAGCAGGGGATCAAATACTTATTTCCCCCACTGTACTTTAGTCTATATTTACCTTTTGGTGTATTGTGATCCATCAGTATCCTGTTGATTCATAAGGGTATTCAAGTAAATTTGTTTATTCAAATCATATATAAACATATGCATACATCAAAGCTTTCATTCTTTATTTTAGGACTAATAAAAAGATTTCCCCCCATAACAGCAGTGTACTTGCCTATATGACCATTATGAAAACAGTATCTTAGATTCAGCAAATTCCATTGTAAATTCTGCATTTAAAGGTAACACCTTGATGTATTCTGTTACTACTGAATAATTGAAAACCAAGTAATCTAAATAATTTATCATGCTGTTTTTATATTGATAAAACATGAGTTTTCATATGTTATTGTGCAATAGTGTCACTATTTTCCAGTCTTCCTCTCTTTGGTGAGTATTTTATAATACTGTCATGCTTCCAATCTGCAGGTAAAGGAAGTCTACAACCATCATGACATTTAAAGAGGACAACTGCTCCACCACATTATTTAATAATTCCAACATCATCTCAGAACATATCATACACTTTAAATTTTGTTCAGAGTACACGTACATTGGTCTTTTAGTAGTCGCCTCATTAATCCTGCCCTTTCATGTTTGTGCTCTGTGGTATGCCAGGAAAACAATACACAGAGGCTGTAAATCCTCAGATGTGCTTTCTTTTAACCTGGTTATTACATCTGTTCTATTATATATACCACTTGTTCAGTTGTTATTAAACTTTTACCTGCCAAAGCAGTTTCTATATAATTTTGCAAATGGTTTTGCTTCCACTTGCATACTTGCACAAGCTCAGTTCCATACCTGGATCTGTGTGGATCATTATGTGGCAGTGCTTCATCCAATCTTTTACTTGAAGCTAAAGCCGTCTAGGTATGGACTGGTGTTGGCTAGTTTCACATGGGTTATATCCCTATTTATTGGACAATTGTTTACATCTCTGGACAATAAAATTGGTGTTTTTGTGTTTCTAACATTTATTGGTGGATCTCTGTTCCTAATATTTGTTTGCAGTGTGTTGACATTGGCAACACTAAAGCAAACAGGTCAGGTTGGGGGGCAGAAGAGAGATATGCACCTTAAGAAACTGAAGGCTTTTAAAATCATTACACTGACCCTGGTGATATTAATGATCAGTTATAATCCATATGCCTTTACCTGTGTAACACTTCTGTTTGCAAGTGTGCCTTATAAAACAATGTGTTTAGCATATACCGTTTCTGTATGTTTTCTTCATTTTGGATCTGTATTTCATTCACGTCTCTACATCTTACGGTTTATTAAACTGCCATGCACCTACTAAAAATGCATCTACTGCTACGAAAAAAAGGCTGAAAATGAAATGTTTTATTGTTTCTAAGATTACTAAAGTAAATATTTGTGTTAGATTTATTTTTTTGTTTTATTGTTCATTTAATTTATATTACACAACTATGTCCTACTTTGATACACCAGAATTCAGAACTTCATATTGCATATGCTAATGTTCTTCTTAAAAGTATGATAAATATTAGTAACAATTTTATTGCTCATTGCTGAGGTGAGGCTTTTCATGTTTGCAGTTAGAGCAAAAATATTGGTAGAAAATTAGTAAGTGCATGCAAGTTTTCAACTTTTCAGTGTGTGTTTTGACATGTTTTTGTACAGGTAACAACTTGATCAAATAATGAATCTCATCATAAATCACAGTTACTAACTTTTCATTAACTAGAAATTGGTCAGGGTGAGTAGCCATTGTAATTAGTATTCTTCTAATTTATTGATTGAGGTTAGATGGGTGGCCTGACAATTTTATAAAGGACTGAACTAAGCTTTGATCTATGTTTAGTGCTATTAAGATGGTCTTGTATCAAAATCCAGATCTGTGTTTTATTAATAAAATGTTTAACTTGTTTATTTTTTGACTTTGACTTTTTTGTTTTATAATGAATAAGTTAAATAATTGTTAAGTAACTAACACAATTATTTAAATCACACGAAAAAACTTCAATATTCTGGTAATGTATGATAACTCTTTCTGTCCAAAATAATGTCCCATAAGTAATTTGAAAGCATATTAAGGCACTTCTCATTCTGTATTTTAAACATTAAAATGTGGAATTTTTTTGATAATGTCACACATTCTTATGTCATTATACAGGCATAGTCAACAATATTGGCACCCCTGCACTTCTTTTAGAAAATCAATTATTTCTACCAGAAAATTACAAAAAATCTGATTACATTCCACACAGAACAACAAAAATAGACTAGTCAAAGTAACAGGTACCATTAATTTAATCACATTACTGTAATTGAGTAGTTTTTTTGTGTACTTTTTTTTAAATATACTTTTTTTTTTTAAGTATATTGTACAACCAGTAATTTTACTTTTACTTAAGTATGTTTTATACTTAGAATTGTAATTCACTACATTTTAAATAACATTCGTTACTGAGTAAAAAAAAAACAAAAAAACGCTAAAAACACGCATTTGGGAAATTGCTGCAGTGAATTGTTGCTTTTTTTTTATTATATTTTAATTAAAAACAACCATTGTGAGATACTTCCACTTGTCCTGTTTGCATTACACAATAGAGACCCCCCCCCGCTGTTAAAAAAGAGTAACTAAGTGACGTTTACTCTGAGTACATTTTAAAGTAGTTTCTTTTTTACTTTTTACTTGAGTACATTTTTAGACTAGTAATATTACTTGTACTTAAGTAAAAATTTATTAAAGTAATAGTACTTTTACCTGAGTACAATATTTTAGTACTCTTTCCACCTCTGAATGTAATATTTGAAAACAATAACGGAAATCAATTTCTTCCTGCAACCTTGAATGACTTTCTCAAACCTCTCTACTGGAGTTTTGGAACACTCTTCTTTTCCCAAATGCTTCAGAGTTCTCAGATTTTAAGACTGCCTTCTCCTATTAAGATCTCACCCCAGGTATTTGATGGGATTAAGATCTGGACTCATTGCTTGTCACTTTAGAACTCCAGTGCTTTGTCTCATTCTATCTCAGATGTTTGTAAAGTATACTTTGGGTTATTGTCCTGTTGGAAAACCTATGACCTCTGACAGAGTATCAGCTTTTTGGCAGTGGGCACTACATTGTGCTCTAAAACTAGTCTTTGGTAGTCTTTGGATTTCATGATACCATGCACACATTCAACGTACCCACTGCCTAAAGCAGCAAAGCAACCCCAAAACATTTGACACCCTCCATCATTTTTGACCATAGAGTTCTTTACTTTGAAGGCCATGTTTTTTTTTTTTTGCAAATGCTACAATGATGTGCTTTACCAAAAAGCTCTATTTTGGTATCATCTACCAAAATCACAGTTTTTATTTATTCTTTATCTCATTTTCCTGCCATTCCTGCCATTTCCTGCAACTCCCCATGCAGTTCTTGCCATTGTGTCTTACCCTACCTTATAAAACCATTATGAACTCTTTTTTTGAACTTTTACATTGTAATTTTTATCCTTAGTCAAATGATTCCATACTCAAAATTTTTAAAGAGCTATAAAAAATAACAATAATTATGAGTGGTTTGGATTTTATCTGTAAATGTGGCTATTGTTTATTAGACATGTAAGACATATTGTATGCATATATTACAAAGCAAAAGCCTGAGGTACCCTGAACATTGTACATTTGTCTTACATTTCTAACTACTTAAAAAAAACATTTTAGAGATATTTAAAATGTTGTTAAGTAACAGAAAGTAAGTCAACAAATGTTTAAGATGCTTTAAACAACCTGTTGCTTATAACTCTACAATATGGTAAACTAAAAAGACTTTGGCAGTTGAATTTTTTATTTGAATTACTAGTTGATTTGATTTTTCAAGTATGTGCTATTTTTTGTTAGTTGCTCAAAACTCTATGTTAATTTATAATTGGGAGTATATGTTAAATAATAATATATTTTTGTTTAGGTGCTGTCCTTTAATATTACAAGTCTGAATAGTCCTGATTTGTATTTGTATTTGTGAGTGTGTCTGTGTGTGTGTGTGTGTGTGTGTGTATGTGTGTGTGTGATAAGGGGCGGTGTTTGAGGGGGCAGTTGAGGTATATTTACATTTACATTTACATTTTCACCATTTAGCAGACACTCTTATCCAGAGCGACTTACAGAAGTGCTTCCATGGTAAACATTAGCTTACTTTAATTTAAGAAGACAACAGTCCAATAATATAAATCTGCAATCTGAAACCTCATTAGAACCAAAGGTTTTTTTTCCCCAAGAAATGAATATGGGCGTTAATTAGTAAGTACAGTACATGTCAGCTTAAGTGCTTAGTATAGAGGTGAGTTTTTGGTGTCTCGGAGGTTGTTCAACATTAGGAAACAGCCGAATCTTCCTGATGTTGTAGAGGAAGAACACAGTTTGTATATACCTCAAACTTAACATGAGAGGAACTTTAAGTTTAAATAGTTTGTCTGTAAATGTATTTGTGCTTGATCTGAAGCATTATTGTGCATTTAAATATTGCCACATACTAAGGTAAAGCAATATTTTTGGTAAATGACCAGATAAATGTGTACATGTAAAGATACAATGTTAATGATTTAATTACTTGATTTCACCTACCAGTATGTAGAGAAATATATCATGGTAATGCATTTCCACACCTTACAAAGGTTTTTATCTTACAGAGGTTCTCCCTCAGGTCTACAATATTGCATCAAGGTAAGATTCCTTATGTACTGTATGTTAAAGTATACATATGTTCACTTGTATTTATACAAAATTTTACATACACTGGACTTAACAGAGGACATAACAGTCGTGGTATGTCAATGATTTACTTTGGCATTTTATTAATTATTGAGTTAAGAATATTTGTTTTGTTAAAGAATAACCAAAGAAAATATGTCACAAGTAGTAAGTTGTGTAAAGGATGTTTTGACACTAACTGTAGATTTATATATTGTAGTCTATATTTACTTTTTGGTGTGTTGTATTATTGTGATCCATCAGTATTCTATATAATAAAGGTATTCAATAGTAATTGTGTATATTTACATTTTCACTAAGAATAAATATGGGTACTGTGTTATGTAAATCCACATAATAAGCATGTTTTAGAAACAGTGATCTAACAAATGCATAGATTAAGACAGTAATTTTTATTTTTTGAGAATCCAAATGTTCATCAAAAGATAATTTAAAAATAAAGTGCAATGCCCATTTTAAGAAATTTCAAAACAATGACTAGTAATATAATATTTCTGTTTCAACTGCCAGTAAAGCTGGTTTGACAAAGATATGCACTGTGTTATAAACAGATATTTGTCATTATCTGGTGGTGAGCAGTGTAGTTACCATTATAAATAATTATCTTAGATTCTGCAAATTCTATTGTAAATTCTGGATTTGAAGGTAAAACCTTGAATTATTATGTGACTACTGTTAACTTAAGTAATATATCATATTGTTTTATATTGATAAAAGGTGACCTTATTGTGTATGTTATTGTGCCATAGTGTCACTATTTTCCAGTCTTCCTTTCTTTGGTAAGTATTTTATAATACTGTCATGTTTCCAATCTGCAGGTAAAGGAAGTCTACAAACATCATGACATTTACAGAGGACAACTGCTCCACCACATCATTTAATAATTCCAACATAATTGCAGAGCAAATCACACGTTTAAAATTCTGTTCAGAGTACAGTTACATTGTTTATGTAGTAGTCGCTTCTTTAATCCTGCCCTTCAATGTTTGTGCACTGTGGTATGGCAGGAAAACAATACACAGAGGCTGTAAATCCTCAGATGTGCTTTCTTTTAACCTGGTTATTACATCTGTTCTGTTTTTTTTACCACCTGTTCAGTTGTTGTTTTACTTTTACCTGCCAAAGCAGTTTCTATATCATTTTACAAATATTTCGGCTGCCACTTGCATACTTGCACAAGCTCAGTTCCATACCTGGATCTGTGTGGATCATTATGTGGCAGTGCTTCATCCAATCTTTTACTTGAAGCTAAAGCAGTCTAAGTATGGACTGGTGTTGGCTAGTTTCACATGGGTTATATCAATATTTATTGGACTATTGTATATATCTCTGGAAAATAAAGTGGGTGTTTTTGTGTTTCTAACATTTATTGGTGGATCTCTGTTCCTAATATTTGTTTGCAGTGTGTTGACATTGGCAACACTAAAGCAAACAGGTCAGGTTGGGGGGCAGAAGAGAGATATGCACCTTAAGAAACTGAAGGCTTTCAAAATCATTACCTTGACCCTGGTGGTATTAATGATTAGTTATAATCCATATGCCTTTACCTCTGTAACAATTCTGTTTTCCAGAGTGCCTTATAAAATAATGTGTGTACCATATACCGTTTCTGTATGTTTTCTTCATTTTGCATCTGTATTTCATTCACGTGTCTACATCTTACGGTTTATTAAACTGCCATGCACCTACTAAAAAGGCATCTACTGCTACTAAAAGAAGGCTAAAAATGAAATGTTTAATTGTTTCATCAAGTAAATATCTGTGTTAGATTTATTTTTAGTTTTATTGTTCATTTAATTTACAGTATATTACACAACTATGTCTTACTTTGATACACCAGAATTTAGAACTTCATATTGTATATGCTAATGTTCTTCTTAAAAGTATGATAAATATTAAATATAAATATTATAAACATTTTTTAGTGCTTATTGCTGAGGTGAGGCTTTTCATGTTTGCAGTTAGAGCAAAAGTATTGGTAGAAAATTAGTAAGTGCATGCAAGTTTTCAACTTTCCAGTTTGACATGTTTTTGTACAGGTAACAACTTGATCAATTAATGAATCTCATCATAAATCACAGTTACTAACTTTTCATTAACTAGAAATTGGTCAGGGTGAGTAGCCATTGTAATTAGTATTCTTCTAATTTATTGATTGAGGTTAGATGGGTGGCCTGACAATTTTATAAAGGACTGAACTAAGCTTTGATCTATGTTTAGTGCTATTAAGATGGTCTTGTATCCAAATCCAAATCTGTGTTTTATTAATAAAATGTTTAACTTGTTTAATTTTTTACTTTGACTTTTTTGTTTTATAACAAATAAGTTAAATACAGTAGACCCTTGACTTACGAATTGGTTCCGAAGGGCTGTTCTTAAGTCAAAATGTCCGTTAGTTAAACCTTTTTTTCCCATAAGAAAAAATGTAAACAAAATGAATCCATGCCAGACCCCTTACCTAAGCTTTCTAATGTCTTAAATGGTCTTTTTTGTTATAAATACAAGTATATTTTCCCTTAAATCTTAAGTTATAGAATAGACATTACTGTAATAAACAATAATAAACAACAATACACGGTAGTTCTGTACACAGCAAAAACTGTTAAACATTTCCGAGTTGATTTTCACTCTCAAAGTGTCATTTTAACACATTCAGATTTAAATTGTGTTCAGTGTTGGAGTTATTTGGCAGAGTTGATTAAATCGGTGTTAACTCCGCAGAGATTGAATTAAACTCTGCCCATGCATTTTATTTCTTTGGTTGGAGACAAGAAGACGACGGCCCCATTTTCCCCCTCCCAAGTTTACGAGGTAAGTGTAATTACTTGTCTTAATGAAAGTATATTGTACATTGATGATGATATTGTCAGTCTAAAACACAGGTGTACTAAAGGATGTGTGTGAGAGAATCACAAATTGATTGCAGCTGATTGCTGCCACTTAAGTTCAATCAACTGCTTTTGGTCCTGTGCGATTTTTTGTTTGCGTGTTTAGCCGTCTAGTCAGCTAGCAAGCTAAATGACTTGTTTTCTCCATGCCTGCTGGGGAACTGTGTATTGTTTTGTGTTCTTTTTTCAATGACTATTCTTGGCAAATGTTTAACATATTGGTGGCTCATATGATTGATAATCATGGGTATGTGTGTTTCATATTCTTTTTATTTGTGCCAAATAACTGCATAACAATTGCATAAATTTAAATAAGATATTTAATCTCTTTTCAGATGAATGAGAATCTGAGAAGATGATGAAGGAGATTTTTCAGCACTGCCAGAAACTTGTTAATGATCCAGGCAGAAGTGGTGATATCTTTTCCACCATCCCAAGATTTCTGGATACAAAGGGATTGGTAAGTTTGGAATGATGTTTATACTGGGTTGAAATTAAGCATTTAATGTAGAAGTACAACTAGTAGTTTAATTCTTTATTAAAGGTTGATCAAGACTTCACTCTCCTGTTTTGATGACGACGGAATGCGTTCTTCAAGCCAAATATAATAAAAGAGGCCAAGAGGCTTACTTCAACACTAGAGTTGTCACGTGTTGCAGTCAGCAGAAAGTTCACCAGGAAGTGATCTTGAGGCGACGTGTGTTTTATGTGTTTTAACGCATTTGCTATAATTTTCACCTTTCATAACTTCGTAATTATAGACTAGTTTACACTGGACAATCATTGTCTGTTTACTGTTCTTAATATATGTCTCTTCATTGTTACTTATCAGGACACTAATGCACTTTAACTGTATTATATGTAAATAATCTCTATCCTCTGGTTAGATGCTACTGCATTTTGTTGGCTCTGAACTTGAACTCTGCATAGTGACAAAGTTTTTGCATTAATTCATGCATTCATTATTTTAGAGTTTAAGATTTAGTTTGTTTATTCTCTGTTTCTAAGTTGATCTGATTTGGGGGAAAATATGACCAATAGATACATTTCAGAACTTAACACCCCTCTGTAAAAGTATTAAATTTGATGAATTTTCCATTATTTAATTGTGACTTTGTCTTCAGTCTATGACCAACAAATGGCCTCCATGTTGTTGCTTTTGCATCTTCACCTGCCACCACCAGGAAAAATAATAAATATTAGAAGAATAATTTGGGGAGTTAAATGAACACTACTGAAATAGTAATATATAACACCAATCAGTGTTATTTTTAGATAGAATCCAACAGTGGCTGCATAGCAGAGCCTGGATTTGAACTGCCAATCTTCCAGTTGATAACCCAAAACTCTACCCACTACGCTACCACTGTGCAAGTTTCTCCAAATTTTGTACTCCCTCAGTGTTACTTAAACTCTGTTTTATGAGTTAAAACAGGAACTCTGACATGGTGTTAAACATTTAACTATTTTGAAAGAGTTGATTTAACTCTTAAGAGTGTGGAGCTACAGTATATAAACCCTGAAAAAGTGTTAAAATCAACTCTGTGGGAGTTAATTCAACACTGGACTTTTTGCTGTGTACATAAAAAACACACATCTTTTAGTTCAGTACGTGTTCTGTACCAAACACCATAATACATTTCCTTCTTTTTTTTAATAAAATTTATCTACCAGAAACAACCATAACTCTCATATTTCTCTATTATTTCCTTCTTTATTTTAATAGTGTTGTATTTTGTAGGTGTAATTGCATGAAAAAAAAAATACTTTACTCAGCGGACTTCCTTCTTCTCTCTCACTCTCTGTCTGATACACAGTGACAGCTACTGGCAGGAGTAATTATACAACACAACAATGCTTTCTCCGCAGCTTCTTTTTGGGCATTATAATATAGAATTTTACAAAATATAAACAAAACACCGAAAAAAAACACTGTCCGCTTTCAGAATGTTTGCTCACTGTATTTATACAACAGTTAGTTCCGACCTTACAATCTGATTGGTTGAGAAGCGTTCTAACTGTGCTGATATTCGTGATAACAGCACGGCCTTTTCACACGACAACTGTATTACTCCGCTGACGGGTTGCCAGTAACGACAAGCTTCATGCACACAAATGCGCACGCAGGCGACACAGACTTTTTTCCTGATCGCGTTTTAAATCCGTTATCTGATATACAATCTAGTGCACTATGTAGGGAACATAAATCCGCGATCTGATACACAATCTAGTGCACTATGTATGGAGCTTTAATGTGTTTGTAATGTGAACAGTTAGCTTAATAGCCCAGTTAGCAGCTCCTAAGAGTTCTGTTATCACCCATATCCTTTGGTGTGTGTGAGAGTTTTTTTTTTCTTTTTTCCCTTCGGAGGTTCTTGCCTTCTTTTTCTTGTTCTTCTTACCTCCCTAAAATGAGTTTTTGCAACTTGGGATGTCTGCTTTGTAGTGTTAAACTTATATTTGTTGTGGAACTACTTTTTGGCGGAAGGTATTGTCAATATTAAAGCATATTTAATATGAAATTCAGGGCTTCTTGATTTATTTTCTTTCTTTATTTTGTAAAAACTGTTGTATAAAAGCAATAGAATACTTAAGGTTGTGTGTTATCGCGAATAACATCAAGGATGTGATGACCAAATCATGTGATGTTATTTGCGATAACACACTCCCTCTCGTGTTCTATTGCTTAAATATACAGTGCTGCTTGAAAGTTTGTGTACCACCCAAACATGGTCATTGTTTTCTAAAAATAAATTAAAACAATCTTATGAAATGAACATCCAAATCTCAATTTGTAAAGCAGACCTTCCAAATAAGGGACACACAGAAAAAATACATATATTTTCATTATTTATTAAACACAAGTAATTAATCTCTCAAAAAACTGAAAATTGCAAAAGTATGTGAACTCTTTTAGTTAGTAGCTTGTGGCACCTTCTTTTTGCAGCCATTACTTCAACCAAACGTCTTCTGTAATCACAAACGAGTGTCTCACATCTGATTTTTGGGATTTTTGCCCACTCCTCCATGCAGAACTCCGCCAGCTGAGAGAGGTTGGAGGGACATCTGGCATGTACCGCCCGCTTCAGATCTTGCCACAGCATTTCTATGGGATTGAGGTCCGGACTTTGACTGGGCCAATCCAGAGTGCGAATCTTCTTTCTCTTAAGCCATTCCTTGGTAGTTTTGCTGGAATGCTTTGGGTCATTGTGTTGTTGCATAATCCATTTCTGTCCCAGCTTCAACTCCCTGACTGATGGCAGGAGATTCTGGTCAAGAATTTGTTGATAGGCCTGGGAATTGATGGTTCCCTGGATAAAGTCGTCCAGGTCCGGAGGCAGAAAAGCAGGCCCAGACCCTCACATTTCCACCACCATGCTTCACTGTTGGTAGGAGGTTATTCTCTTTATATGCAGTGTTGACTTTTCTCCAAACATGGCACCTGTGATTGTGGCCAAATAATTCAATTTTGGACTCATCTGTCCAGAGAATGGACTTCCAGAAGGCCTCTGGTTTGTCCAAGTGCTCTCTGGCAAAGTTTAAACGGGCAACTTTGTTCTTTCTTGAGAGCAGAGGCTTCCTTCTAGCAACTCTTCCATGAATGCCATGTCTATTGATTTTTCGCCTGATTGTAGACGCATGTACATTTATCCCAGATGCTGCTAGAGAGGTCTGCAACTCTCTGGAGGTGATGTGTGGGTTGGCCTTTACCTGAATTAATATTTTTCTGGTGCTTCTTGGGGGAAGTTTTGATGGCTGTCCACTTTTGGGCAGAGTTGCGGTGATGCCGAGTGCCCTCCATTTGTAAATGATTTGTTTTACAGTGGATGGATGGAGCTGGAATCTTTTGGAGATGGTCTTGTAGCTTTCCCCAGACTGATAGGCTGTCACCACCTTTTTCCTGATGTCCTCGGATGTCTCCTTTCCTCTCGGCATTGTTGATCTGTGTGCTATACGCCTTGGCACGACAGTGGTTTGGTTGGTTTCCTCTCCCTTTTAATCAGTGCAGCTCAAAACTTTTCCCAAGGATGTCTCATTTGATTGGTCTGCTTAATTGATTACTTGAGCACCCACATGTGTTTTACCTGAGTCTTTTACCTAACTGATTTTACCAGTGCAGCTGTGGTTCATTTACTTTTGCACATGCTCTGATTCCATGTTTCATGTAGTCTGCTGGCAACTCACACATTTCCCTCAAAACAAGTAAATGGAATTGATGAACATAAACCTGACATTTCATATATAAAAACTGGTGATGATAAAATAAGAAAATCATGGTAAAACAACAGAAAAATCTAAACTACTCAAGAGGTACACAAACTTACAAGCAGCACTGTACATATAGAGAAAGAGACGGTCAGAGTCAACTTGTTCATGACGTCATGTTTTTCACGAATTTTGGTTCGTAATCCGAATTTTGTTTGTACGTTAAGTTGAAAAACATCGTTCGTAACCTAAAATGTTTGTATAGTAAATCGTTTGTAACTCAAGGGTCTACTGTAATTGTTAACTAATGAATAAGATTATTTAGATCACATGAAATAATTTTAATATTCTGGTAAAGTATGATAACTTTTTCTGTCCAAAATAATGTCCTGTGAGTAATTTAAAAGAATATTAAGGCACTTCTCATTCTGTATTTTAAACATTAAAATTTTGAATTTTTTGATAATGTCACACATGCTTATGTGATTCTACAGGCATGGTCAACAATATTGGCACCCCTGCACATCTTTTAGAAAATCAATTATTTCTACCAGAAAATTATGTGAAGTATGTAAAGTATACTTTGGGTGTCCTGTTGAAAGACCCATGACCTTCGACAGAGTATCAGCGTTTTGACAGTGGGCACTACATTGTCTTTGGATTTCATGATATCATGCACACAGTCAATGTATTCACTGCCAACATTTGACACCCTCCATCATTTTTGACCATAAAGTTCTTTACTTTGAAGTCCTTGTTTTATTTTTTGCAAATACTACAATGATGTGCTTTACCAAAAAGCTCTATTTTGGTATCATCTACCAAAATCACAGTTTTTCTTTATTCTTTATCTCATTTTCCTGCCATTCCTGCCATTTCCTGCCACACCCTGTGCAGTTCTTGCCATTGTGTCTTACCCTACCTTATAAAACCATTATTAACTCTTTTTTGAACTTCAACATTGTAATTTTTATCCTTAGTCAATGATTCCCTACAATTTTTAAAGAGCTATATAAAAGATAACAATAAGTATTAGTGGTTTGGATTTTATCTGTAAATGTGGCTATTGTTTATTAGACATGTAAGACATATTGTATGCATATAGTACAAAGCAAAAGCCTGAGGTACCCTGAACATTGTACGTTTGTCTTACATTTCTTACTACTTTAAAAAACATTTTAGAAATTATTACAATTTTGTTAAGTGACAAAAAGTAAGTCAACAAATATTTAAGATGCTTTAAACAACCTAGTAATGTTCCTTATAACTTATGGTACACTAAAAAGACTTTGGCAGTTCATATTTGATTTGAATTACTGGCTGATTTGATTTTTCAAGTATGTGCTGTTTTTGTTAGTTGCCCAAAAAACTTAATTTATAATTGTGAGTATATGCTAAGCAATAATATATGTTTTTAGGTTTTTGTTTAGGTGCTGTCCCTTAATATTAGAAGTGTGAATAGTGCTGATTTGTATTTGTGAGTGTGTGTGTGTGTGTGTAATAAGGGGCGGTGTTTGAGGGGGCAGTTGAGGTATATTTACATTTACATTATATTTACATTTTCACTTACATTATATTTACATTTTCACCATTTAGCAGACACTTTTATCCAGAGCGACTTACAGAAGTGCTTCCATAGTAAACATTAGCTTACTCTAGTTTAAGAAGACAACAGTTCAAGAATATAAATCTGCTAAAACCCCGTTAGAACCAAAGTTGTTTTTTTTTTCAAGAAATGAATAAGGTCGTTAGTAAGTAAGTACAGTACATGTCAGCTTATAGTAAAGAGGTGAGTTTTTAGTGTCTCTGAGGTTGCGTGGTACAAAGCGGGGTTTAATTAGACCTCAAAGGTAGTTTGGAGCTGGTCCATTTTTGGCTTTGTAGGCGAGAATCAGTGTTGTAAACTGAATGCGTGCAACTACAGGAAGTCAGTGAAGAGAACGAATCAGTAGGGTGATGTGGCAGTATTTATGATGTAATATTTTGGTAAATGACCAGTTAAATGTGTATATGTAATGATACAATGTTAATTATTTAATTACTTGATTGCACCTACCAGTATGTAGAGAAATATATCATGCTGATGCATTTCCTCATCTTACAGAGGTTTTTATCCTACAGAAGTTCTCTATCAGGTCTACAATATTGTTTCAAGGTAAGATTCCATATGTACTGTATGTTAAATTATACATATGTTTCTTTGTATTTATAAAAAAATTTGACATACACTGGACATAACAGAGGACATAAAAGCCTTGGTATGTCAATGATTTATTTTAGCATTGTATTAATTATTGGGTTAAGGATATTTGTTTTGTTAAAGAATAACCAAAGAAAATATGTCACAAGTAGTAAGTTGTGTAAAGGATGTTTTGACACTAACTGTAGATTTGAATATCTTAGTCTATATTTACCTTCCGTGTGTTGTATTATTGTGATTCATCAGTATTCTATATAATAAAAATATTTAATAGTAATTGTGTATATTACAATTTTTTGGTAGTGAGCAGTGTAGTTACCATTATGAATAATTATCTTAGATCCTGCAAATTCCATTGTAAATTCCAGATTTAAAGGTAAACCTTGATGTATTCTGTGACTATTGAATCATGGAAAACCAGTTAACTTAAATAATATATCAAACTGTTTTACATTGATGAAAGGGGCGCTTATTGTGTATGTTATTGTGTCATAGTGTCACTATTTTCCAGTCTTCCTCTCATTGGTGAGTATTTTATAATACTCTCATGTTTCCAATCTGCAGGTAAAGGAAGTCTACAACCATCATGACATTTACAGAGGACAACTGCTCCACCACATCATTTAATAATTCCAACATCATCTCAGAACAAATCACACGTTTAAAATTCTGTTCAGAGTACAGTTACATTGTTTATGTAGTAGTCGCTTCTTTAATCCTGCCCTTTCATGTTTGTGCACTGTGGTATGGCAGGAAAACAATACACAGAGGCTGTAAATCCTCAGATGTGCTTTCTTTTAACCTGGTTATTACATCTGTTTTATTATATATACCACCTGTTCAGTTGTTATTTAACTTTTACCTGCCAAAGCAGTTTCTATATAATTTTGCAAATATTTTGTCTCTCACTTGCATACTTGCACAAGCTCAGTTCCATACCTGGATCTGTGTGGATCATTATGTGGCAGTGCTTCATCCAATCTTTTACTTGAAGCTAAAGCCGTCTAGGTATGGACTGGTGTTGGCTAGTTTCACATGGGTTATATCCCTATTTATTGGACTATTTTCTACATCTCTGGTGAATAAAAATGGTGTTTTTGTGTTTCTAACATTTATTGGTGGATCTTTGTTCCTAATATTTGTTTGCAGTGTGTTGACATTGACAACACTAAAGCAAACAGGTCAGGTTGGGGGGCAGAAGAGAGATATGCACCTTAAGAAACTGAAGGCTTTCAAAATCATTACCTTGACCCTGGTGGTATTAATGATTAGTTATAATCCATATGCCTTTACCACTCTAACAATTCTGTTTTCCAGTCTGCCTTACAAAATAATGTGTGTACCATATACCGTTTCTGTATGTTTTCTTCATTTTGCATCTGTATTTCATTCACGTCTCTACATCTTACGTTTTATTAAACTGCCATGCACCTACTAAAAAGGCATCTACTGCTACTAAAAGAAGGCTGAAAATGAAATGTTTTATTGTTTCTAAGATTACTAAAGTAAATATGTGTTAGATTTATTTTTTGTTTTATTGTTCATTTAATTTACAGTATATTACACAACTATGTCCTACTTTGATACACCAGAATTTAGAACTTCATATTGCATATGGTAATGTTCCTCTTAAAAGTATGATTAATATTTGTAACAATTTGTATTGCTTATTGCTGAGGTGAGGCTTTTTATGTTTGCAGTTAGAACAAAAATATTGGTAGAAAATTAGTAAGTGCATGCAAGTTTTCAACTTTCCAGTGTGTGTTTTGACATGTTTTTGTACAGGTAACAACTTGATCAATTAATGAATCTCATCCTAAATCACAGTGACTAACTTTTCATTAACTGGAAATTGATCAGATTGAGTAGCCATTGTAATTAGTATTCTTCAAATTTATTGATTGAGGTTAGATTGGTGGCCTGACAATTTTATAAAGGACTGAACTAAGCTTTGATCTATGTTTAGTGCTATTAAGATGGTCTTGTATCCAAATCCAGATCTGTGTTTTAATAATAAAATGTTTAACTTTGACTTTTTTGTTTTATGATGAATAAGTTAAATAATTGTTAACCAACAAATATGATTATTTAGATCACATGAAAGAATGTCAATGTTCTGGTGAAGTATGATAAGTTTTCCGTCCAAAATAATGTCCTGTTAGTAATTTCAAAGAATATTAAGGCACTTCTCATTCTATATTTTACACATTAAAATGTGGAATTTTTTGATAATGTCACACATGCTTATGTGATTATACAGGCATGGTCAACAATATTGGCACCCCTGCACATCTTTTAGAAAATCTATTATTTCTACCAGAGAACTGTTGCAATTACAAATGCAAAAATCTGAGAAAAAAAGAAAAAACTGATATTCCACACAGAACAACGAAAATGGACTAGACGAAATTACTGGTACAATTAATGTAATATTTGGAAACAATAACAGAAATCAATCTCTTCCTGTAACCTTAAATGACTTTCTTAAACCTCTCTTCTGGCATTTTGGAACACTCTTCTTTTGTCAACTTTCTCCTAAGGCTGCTTTCTCCTAACTGCTGTATTGAGATATCACCTCTCGAATACTTTGGCAAACCTTGTCAAACACTACACTGCTAAGGACCATCCAGACTGTTATCAGCAACAAGTCCAAAAGCCAGGGTCTGACATGGTATGGGGCTGGGTCAGTGCCCTTGGCAAAAGTCATTTACTCTTCTGTGATGGCAGCATTAATGCAGAAAAGCACATGACAGAAAAGTATATGACAAAGGCATGACTGCGGAAAAAGAGGGTACGAGTACTGGGCTGGCCTCCCTGCAGTCCTGACCTGTCCGCAACAGAGAATGTGTGGAGAATTTTAAAAGAAAAAATGCGTCAACAACGACCCTGTACTGTTGCACATCTTAAGACGTGTTTGCAGGAAAAATGGAACAAAATAAAAGCTGAAACACTAAATTACTTGGTCTCCTCGGTGCCAAAACGTCTTTTAGTTGTGGTGAAAAGTAATGGGAACATTACAAAATGGTAAATGCTTTACTGTCCCAACTTTTTTTAGAATGTGTTGCAGGCCTGAAATGCAGGAATGGATGTTTATTAATACATGAAATGAAGTTAAGCAGACAAAAGATGAAATATCTCAGGTTCATCCTGTCTGCAATCAAATAAAAGTCAAATGTAAGGCCTTGTTTAATTTATTGCAAATGCTACAATAATGTGCTTTACCAAAAAGCTCTATTTTGGTATCATCTACCAAAATCACAGTTTTTATTTATTCTTTATCTCATTTTCCTGCTATTCCCCCATGTAGTTCTTGCCATTGTGTCTTACCCTACCTTATAAAAATCATTATGAACCCTCTTTTTTTTTTTACTTTTACATTGTACTTTTCATCCTTAGTCAAATGATTCCCTACTCTAAAATTTTTTAAAGAGCTATAAAAGATGTGGTTTTAGTGGTTTGGATTTTATCTGTAAATGTGGCTATTGTTTATTAGACATGTAAGACATATTATATGCATATAGTACAAAGCAAAAGCCTGAGGTACCCTGAACATTGTACATTTGTCTTACATTTCTAACTACTTCAAAAACATTTTAGAGATATTTAAAATTTTGTTAAGCAACAGAATGTAAGTCAACAAATGTTTAAGATGCTTTAAACAACCTAGTAATGTTCCTTATTACTCTACAATATGGTACACTAAAAAAACTTTGGCAGTTCATATTTGATTTGAATTACTGGCTGATTTGATTTTTTAAGTATGTGCTGTTTTTGTTAGTTACCCAAAAAACTGAATTTATAATTGGGAGTATATACTAAATAACTGAATATTGTTTTTAGGTTTTTGTTTAGGTGCTGTCCTTTAATATTACAAGTGTGAATAGTCCTGATTTGTATTTGTGAGTGTATGTGTGTGTGATAAGTCCCTTTGCTGGCACTGCAGGATCTCAATCCATTACGGCGAAGTGTGTTACTAATGGTTTTCTTGGTGACTGTGCTCCCAGCTCCCTTGAGATCATTGACAAGCTCCTCCCGTGTAATTCTGGACTGACCTCACCTTTCTCAGAATCATTCTTACTCCACGAGGCGAGATCTTGCATGGAGCTCCAGAGCGAGGGTGATTGACTGTGATCTTGTATTTCTTCCATTTTCGAATGATCGTGCCAACAGTGATCTCTTTCTCACCAAGCTTCTTGCTGATGGTCTTGTAGCCCATTCCAGCCTTGTGCAGGTCTACAATCTTGTCCCTGACGTCCTTTGATAGCTCTTTGGTCTTGCCCATGGTGGTCGAGAGATTTGAACAAAAGAAACTGATTCTGTGACAGGAGTCTTTTATACAGGGACAGGACTAATTTGTGTGCCTTTTGTGCACATAACCGGTCTGTGGGGGTCAGAATTCTTGCTGGTTGGTAGGGGATCAAATACTTATTTTCCTTAATTAAATACAAATTAATTTATAACTTTTATTTAATGTTTTTTTTCTGGATTTTTTGTTGATATTCTGTCTCTCTCTGTTAAAATAAACCTTCCATAAAAATTATAGACTGTTCAAGTCTTTGTAAGGGGGTAAACTTACAAAATCAGCAGGGGATCAAATACTTATTTCCCCCACTGTAAGTTATTCGAACGCACTACTTAGACAGCGATTCCATCGGGTTTCGCTTACTAAGCTAACAGTTAGCATCTTGCCATTCAAACCAATGGGATGGGGTGGCAGAGCGTGCTAGCATGTCAATATCTCCCTCCGTGTACCGAAAACGGTTACATTTGCTGACAAGCCCGACCTTGCAAATAAAAACACTTGTACTTCTTTATATAAGTTAAAAATCAATAATAATTTACAGTCGAATCCGGTTAATCGGACCACATCGGGACGCGATCGTTTTGGTCCTAATAACCGGCTGGTCCGATTACACGAACATGCCCTATGTTACAAGGAATGATAGTGGAATGATAGCTTTCTCGTGTAGACTTTAATCGTGATTGACAGGAGGGAATTCCTTGCACGTGTTGCCGGACACTTGACTTCATTTCGCCGAAAAGCGGAGATGCAGATGGATCCAATAACCACGCTGCTGGCTACTGGGTGCTTCGTTGTGGGAAAGAAAGTGGTGGGCGTGTTCACCTCCCGCTGGTTTTGCTCTTGTCAACACAACTTTTCGGATTTCCTGACCTTTGATAAAAGCATAAATTCTCCCGGGGAGCCCAGGAATCCTCCCATATCTCGCTGACCCGCTTTGCATCCGCAAGTGGCGACTTGTGGCTTCTTTTTCTTATTCGCTCTCACGTTCTTTGGTCCGATTAAACGGTCCAAATAAGCGAATAACATTACACGTACATAATAGGATTTGTTTCGGTACTTTAGGATTCGGTCCGAATAAGCGGCTGGTCCGATTAACCGGTGGTCCAATTAACCGGATTCGACTGTATTTACATTTGAAAATAACTCTGTTTGTTTCTCTGCACCGTCAGCCATGTTTTTTTTATTTTCCTGTGAGAGAAGAGCTGCCGCACTGAATGCTGGGATTGCCTTGATCACTAAGGACGTTTCGATGCTCACTCGTTCTTGAGTCAAAATAACATTGAAATTTTAAGATGCCTAACTAGACAGCTTATTAAGGCATCTAGGATTTCAAACTGCCTCCTTCTCGGGAGCGTGCATAGGATGACGTAAAATGCTGCCTATGTAGAGAGCTCCCTAGCTTTCCGAACACACCCAGAGTATCAGCTTTTTGGTAGTGGGTTCCACATTGCGCTCCATAATTCTTTGGTAGTCTTTAGATTTCATGATACCATGCACACAGTCAATGTACCCACTGCCTAAAGCAGCAAAGCAACCCCAAAACATTTAACACCCTCCACCATGTTTGACCATGGTGTTTTTTTATATTTATTTCAAGGTCTTGTTTCATTTTTTGTAAATGGTACAATATTGTGCTTTACCAAAAAGTTCACTGTTGGCATCAAATGTCAACACAGTTTTAACCTAGAAGGTAAGTTTTGGCTTTGTTATTTATCTGTGTCAGCAGTGGGATGCTCCCAGATCTTCTACCATATTGTCCCATTTCATTTGGATGATGATGAAGAGTGTGAGTTGACAATGTTGTACCCTGTATCTGCAGGTCAAATTAAATTTGTTTGGAGAATGATTGAGGTTCGTTATCAACTATGACTTTTTCTCATCCAGGTAGGTCAGCTGTAGTGCCATGGGCTGTAAACTTTCCTAATGGCATTGCACACAAAGAAAGATTGTTTTCTCTACAAGTTGGACTTGTAGCCTTCAGACTACCCATGCTTTTACAACTCTAAAAAAATTTTTGGGAAAGTATGAAAATGTATGTACTTTCAAAAACCTGTTAAAAATACAGTTTTTTATTCAAATGTTTATTTCTTATATTTACATTGGAACAACACAAACAAGCAGTAAATCATCATTGGCAATGTAGAAACAGCCCTGTATTGCCACCAGTTTAAAGAAAGCTGAAAATTGTTCAATCATATGGAAACACCTGAAAAAATATGGAAAATGCAAAAAAAAAAACAGCATTTATTATATTCATTCCATACTTCATTCCATTCCTGCATTTCAGGCCTACAACCTAGTTGTAGTTCTCTTATCCATGAACATTTTTTTGCTCTTTTCCTTTTTCCACCATGCTCAGTGTGATACATACAGACACAAACATTGAGTCAACTTTCCTTTTTTAAAGCATCACATGATTAAAATTCAATTATTCTTGCCAGTTTTGACAGTGTCAATAATTGTGTCCAGTCTATTTCTGGAATGATGTCAAATTGATTTATTTTTTTCTTAGATTGTTTGTGTTGTTTCAATGACAACAAAAGAAATAAACATATGAATACCAAATCATTCGGTCCTGACCAGTGTGGTGCCCTAGTCAAAATTTTAACTGGTGCCCTTGCATCTTTAATTCATCAATCTCTGTGTTTATACACTCACACAGACACTGCGTAGCTGTATGACTTTAAGATTTTCTATATTTTTAAAACAAACAACAGTATTAAACAGTAAAAAACAGTATCACAGAAACAAGTAACATAAATAAATTATAAACACAATATACAGTGAAAATAACACAAATAACATATTAAGTACATATGCACAAATACAACCTCAAATCAGAATAGTTGGGACAGCATGGAAAATGCAGAGTTTCTTACATTTACTTTGACCAGTGTTAATTTCGTTGACGAATGATTTTCGTCATAGTTTTCGTCAACAAATCTTTTTTTCATGACGAAAACGAGACGATAACTAAATAAAAACTACATAAAAGAATAAAAACTATGACGAAATGAATCGACACTTTCGTCAACGAATAAAAACGAGACGAAAATGTTTGGCAGGGACGACATCCAATCAGAACTGATTTAGTTTTGTGGAAGGTAGGGACAAGTTAGAAAGAGATCCAATCATAACTACTTTAGCGTATGTGGAGGGGCGGGACAAGCCGATTAGCCATCCAATCAGTACTAATCTTTTGCAGTACCGCGGTAAGACCGCACTTTCACAAATTTGCTCTAAACCCGGGAAGACTGTCTTTACTCATGGAACCAGGTTAACTCCACAATGTCAACAGGGAGAAAGAGGAGAGCCGATATATGGACACATTTCTCATTTAACGTCGTGAAAAACAAGACGATGTGTAAACCATGTGGGGCGACGGTCTCTGGTAAAAACACAACACATCTGAAACATCTGGCACCGCTGGCAGTATAATGGCAACATAATGTCACAGTTGCTTTTACGGTACCCAGTTTTATAAAGAATGTAATATGCAATTTGTTATAAACAATGCATATATGTTTCAGGCAGAGCAGGCCTACTGGTCATTAATATTTTGCTATTGTTATGCTCAATAAGCAAGGTCAGTTAAATAAAGATGTTTGAAATAAGTTAAATCTGGTTTTGTGTGTATTGCACATTGAAACATTAATAATATTCCATAACTGGTTAAAAATGTTTTTATTTTGTGTAAGTGTATATAATGACTTAAATAATTTAAGGGAACTGATGAAAAAGCATTTACATTTTACACACTTTATATTTATTTTAGGGCGGGAACGGTGGCAGTGGGTGGAACTGTCGCCTCACAGCAAGAAGGTCCTGGGTTCGAACCCCAGGTGGGGCGGTCCGGGTCCTTTTTGTGTGGAGTTTGCATGTTCTCCCCGTGTCTGCGTGGGTTTACTCCGGGTGCTCCGGTTTCCTCCCACAGTTCAAAGACGTGCAAGTGAGGTGAATTGAAGATACTAAATTTGTCCATGACTGTGTTCGATATAACCTTGTGTATCGAATAAACTTGTGTAATGAGTAACTACCGTTCCTGTCATGAATGTAACCAAAGTGTAAAAACATGACGTTAAAATCCTAATAAACAAACAAACAAATATGTATTTTAGTCGACTGAATCGACTGTAGATTTAGTCGACTATATTCTTATGATAATTAGTCAACTAAAACTAGACTAAAACTAAAACAATTCAAATGACTAAATTATGACTAAAACTAAATTACATTTTAGTCAAAAGACTATGACTAAAACTAAATTAAATTTTGCTGTCAAAATTAACACTGACTTTGGCTTTTATTTGATTGCAGACAGAATGAACCTGAGGTATTTTATGTTTTGTCTGCTTAACTTCCTTTCATGTACAGTGAGAAAAATAAGTATTTGATACACTGCCGATTTTGCAAGTTTTCCCACCTACAAAGAATGGAGAGGCCTGTAATTTCTATCATATGGACACTTCAACTGTGAGAGACAGAATCTAAAAAAAAATCCAGAAAATCACATTGTATGATTTTTAAATAATTAATTTGCATTTTATTGCATGAAATAAGTATTTGATACAATGGAAAAACAGAACTTAATATTTGGTACAGAAACCTTTACAGAGGTCAGACGTTTCCTGTAGTTCTTGACCAAGTTTGCACACACTGCAGCAGGGATTTTGGCCCACTCCTCCATACAGATCTTCTCCAGATCTTTCAGGTTTCAGGGCTGTCGCTGGGCAACATTGAGTTTCAGCTCCCTCCAAAGATTTTCTATTGGGTTCAGGTCTGGAGACTGGCTAGGCCACTCCAGGACCTTGAAATGCTTCTTACAAAGCCACTTCTTTGTTGCCCTGGCTGTGTGTTTCGGGTCATTGTCATGCTGGAAGACCCAGCCACGACCCATCTTCAATGCTCTTACTGAGGGAAGGAGGTTGTTGGCCAAAATCTCGCAATACATGACCCCATCCATCCTCCCTTTAATACGGTGCAGTCGTCCTGTCCCCTTTGCAGAAAAGCACCCCAAAGTATGATGTTTCCACCTCCATGCTTCACGGTTGGGACGGTGTTCTTGGGTTTGTACTCATCCATCTTCTTCCTCCAAACACGGCGAGTGGAGTTGATACCAAAAAGCTCTATTTTGGTCTTATCTGACCACATGACCTTCTCCCATGCCTCCTCTGGATCATCCAGATGGTCACTGGTGATCTTCAAACAGGCCTGGACATGTGCTGGCGTGAGCAGGGGGACCTTGCGTGCCCTGCAGGATTTTAATCCATGGCGGCGTTGTGTGTTACTAACGATAATCTTTGAGACTGTGGTCCCAGCAATAAATACAGGTAATGAGTGCAGAATAGGAGGGCTTCTTAAAGAAAAACTAACAGGTCTGTGAGAGCCAGAATTCTTGCTGGTTGGTAGGTGATCAAATACTTATTTCATGCAATAAAATGCAAATTAATTATTTAAAAACCATACAATGTGATTTTCTGCATTTTTTTTTTGTCTCTCACAGTTGAAGTGTCCCTACGATAACAATTACAGGCCTCTCCATTCTTTGTAGGTGGGAAAACTTGCAAAATCGGCAGTGTATCAAATACTTATTTTCCTCACTGTATTAATAAACATCCATTCCTGCATTTCAGGCCTGCAACACATTCTAAAAAAAGTTGGGACAGTGAAGCATTTACCACTTTGTATTGTTGCCATTCCTTTTCACCACACTTAAAATACGTTTTGGCACAGAGATAGATAGATAGATAGATACTTTATTGATCCCGAAGGAAATTAAAGCCCCAGTAGCATAATACAACAAATAATTAACAGTACAAAACAAAACAAAAGCAAACAGAAAAGTAAAAATAGAACAGAGTCTTTCTTGTGATTAACATAAAATGAATAACTGGTAACTGTAATGATGCATGAGGTATATTGCTAGTGTAAAAATTGAATAGTGATTAAATTATTAAATTATTAAATAGTAAAGTGACATGTGACAATATTGCACAATGAGGCCAATATAGCCAAATATATACATACACATATACACCCATATACATACATATTCACACATGCAAATACATACACATATATACTCATGTACACATATGCAAATACCTACACACATATATACATACATATATATATATATACACCTGCACATGCACACAAGTGCATACAAGTGCATACGAGTACGTACACACATGGCTACACTAGAAACCCTCAGTCTTTAGCTACAGTCAGCCGTCCCTACCTGGTGGAGTTGTAGAGCCTAATGGCTCTGGGTACGAATGACTTTCTAAGCCTTTCCGTGGAGCAGCTCTGAGACAGCAGCCTGTCACTAAACATGCTCCTCTGTTTAATAATCACTGTATACAGTGGGTGACTGACATTGTCCATGATAGAATAGAGTTTACACAGTGTCCTCTTTTCTGCCACTGTTACCAGTGGTTCCAGTTCAATGCCTACCACTGCACCAGCTCGTCTAATCAGTTTGTCCAGTCTTGCTTCGTCTTTCTTTTTAATGCTGCCACCCCAGCACAGCACCGCATAAAAAAGAACACTGGCTACAACAGATTTGTAGATACAACAGAGGACCAAGTGATTTAGTGTTTCAGTTTTTATTTTGTCCCATTCGTCCAGCATAAGGCAGCATATGTTGCTCTAAGATGTCAATGTACTTTTCTGCCTTAATACTGCCATCACAGTATTCATAAAAAAGTGTTCATAAAAAAGAACACTGGCTACAACAGATTTGTAGATACAACAGAGGACCAAGTGATTTAGTGTTTCAGTTTTTATTTTGTCCCATTCGTCCAGCATAAGGCAGCATATGTTGCTCTAAGATGTCAATGTACTTTTCTGCCTTAATACTGCCATCACAGAAGTGTAAATGACCTTTGCCAAGGGCACTGACACAGCCCCATACCATGACAGACCCTGGCTTTTGGACTTGCTGCTGATAACAGTCTGGATGGTCCTTTTTGTCTTTGGTCTGGAGCACACAGCATCCATTTTTTTTCAAAAAAGATCTGGAATGCTGATTTGCCACAATACACATTTCCACTGTGTGATGGTCCATCCTCCAAGCTCAGAGAAGTCGACGCCGCTTCTGGACATGGTTAACATAAGGCTTCTTTTTTGCACAGTGAAGTTTTAAGTGGCATCTGTGCATGTAACTCTGTATTGTAGCACTTGACAAAGGTTTGCCAAAGTAATCCCTCACCCATGTGGTTATATCAGCTATTGTTGAGTGGCGGTTCTTGATGCAGTGCCGTCTGAGGGATCACAGATAACAGGTGTTCAGCTTAAGCCTTGGCCTTTACGCACTTAAATTCCTCCTGATTCCTTGAATGGTTTAATGATATTATGCACTGTAGAGGGAGAAATATGCAAATCCCTTCCAATCTTTCTTTGAGGTACATTGTTTTTAAACATTTCAATCATTTTCTCACGCATTTGTTGACAATCTGGACATTCTCTGATCATCTTTGCTTATCAAAGACTCAGCCTTTCCTGGATGCTGCTTTTGTACCAAACCATGATTACAATCACATGTTGACATCACCTGTTTAGAATCACATCATTATTTAGTTTTTTCACCTCCTTACTAGCCCTAAACTGCCCCAGTCCCAACTTTTTTTGAATGTGTTGCAGGCCTGAAATGCAGGAATGGAGGTATATAAACAAATAATATGAAGTTAAGCAGACAAAACATGAAATATCTCAGGTTCATCCTGTCTGCAATCAAATAAAAGTCGAAGTAAATGTAAGAAACTCTGATTTTCTGATTTGGGGTTGTATTTACGTTTTGTTTTTGTGCATAGTTGCATAGTAAGATCAAAATAAAGCTGTTGTTTGACGTTAACAGCCTGTTTATCCTCTTTATTAAAGATGCAGTGGGTCTGTTTCCAACTGGAAACACTATGCGCAATCTATGCGAATAACCTGGACAGGGTGCCAATCCATCACAGACCTTCAGCTAACTTCTCAAAAATAGCCAATTATGCAAGTGTAGATGCCCAACCAGCCGATAACACAGCTGAGATTTGAACCCAAAGCTCAATTATTGTGGGCTAGCATAGTATCACACTGCACCACCTGAGTGGCAACCTTGTTTATGCAATCAGTAAACCATTTATGTGTTGATGTTAGGTATACTGTAGATCACTGTACTGCTCAAAGATCCAACCATAGTTTATGCCTCCTGACTAAGACAGCCAGGTGGTTCTTGATCCACTTCCATGCCTCACAATGGTGATGAAGTATTTTTCTACATAGCTTTGTTTGTGTCTGCACCAAACATATCTCAGGTGTTTGTATCCTTTGGTGCACAGTCCCACTAAAAGTGTCAGTGATGTCTGATAAATTGTAGATGATTGAGTTTGTTGGCGCGTCACAGCAGAGCCTTTAGGTATCAAACCTTCAGCTTGAAGTTTTGCTTATGTTTGACCATTGTTAAGCTGTGCTTATTACACAAGCTGTTGACTCCCAGAACCTTTTTCTTTGTAGTTGTTGTGGCTTTGCGTCTTCCAGACCTCATGTCAGAGTTCCCTTCAGTTTCTTAGTGCCTTTTGATGTTGTAGAAAACTGCACTTGCTGACATCTTGACTTTCTGTAAGAACTTTTTATAGGCTATAATAGTCAACCTCAATACTTTTTCAATTGCCTTTTTTCTTGCCATTACAAAAGCAATATACTATATCCTGTTGAATATGTTTAAGTAAGTAAGTAAATAAGTACCGACCTAGGGTGTATAATACGTTTAATATATTATTTTTTATGTTTTAGGGACACAACACTAATGTTTTAACTTGGAATACTCTATTTGGCTCAGCAAAAACATGCTGTCTTTAGAAAATAAAGCTATGGTAAAATATCTGGGAAAGGTATTATATTAGCAGTCACTGTGTGTTTTGTTTTCATTAGTTTGAGGTCAACTCTTGTCTAGAGTCATCGTCTACAGTCATCATTAGTCAAATCATATTCTGCTATTTTTGACAGGTCTGTGTAAAACAATGACAATAATTTGTTCAAAATTTTCTTATACAGTGCATAAAAGATGTCTTAGGTACTTTTTATTTTGTTTGTAGATGCTGTTCCTGTAATGTATATTACCAGTTTTGGTAATTCTGATTTGTATGTGTTTTTTGTGTTTGTGTGCCGTGACATATAAAGGTGCATGGTCAGTTGGGCTATAGCAGAGTTTCCAAGTTATTTTACCAGAGCATGTGTAATCACCCTATTGTGCATCTTTAATACTGCTACATTCTGAGGTAAAGTATTTTTTTTATATTAATAATTAGCATGCACATTTAGCTATAATGTCCAGTCTTTATTAAATTATTGGTGCCACCAAGCTCAGTCAATATACTTTTTAATGTTTTTGCAGCTACCTGTATCTTGAGACCTGAATATCTTACAATTGACCGACTGTAAAGAGTAAGTGTGTACAGTATAGATTTTACCCCTGATATACCTGTTGTGCTGGATGACATGAAATTTAGTACCCTGTTGGATTATAAAAAAGGCATTTAACAGCAAGGTTTATGTAAATAATAATCATCATGGGAGGCACTCAGGTGGTGCGGTGGTCTTGTACACTGGTGCACTGCCACTGAGGTCCAGGTTCAAATATCAGCGGTGCTAGGTCCTCTCATTTGTTAGTTTACTTAACACATTAAACATGTTTTAGAAACAGATTAAGAACAGTGTCACTAAATGATGTGCAATGTAAATGCACATCAAATGCAAAGCAACAATTTTATATTTTTTATATTTTTCATGTTTTCTAGCAAACATGTATATGAGGAGAGCAAAATGTTTTACAAAGACTATTTGAAAGTGTTTTAAAGACCAAAAGATTTATTGTTATTGTAATTAAGACATTTTATAAAATGCAGTTAAAACAAATTTGTTCATTCTATTAAACCTTTATTTAACTGAACAAATTACAAAGAAACAATGTCCAATGTTTTTACTGACTAACATAATTGTATTCTGTAAATATAAACACATTTTAAAACACTGAAAAAGTTGGGACAGAGGGATGTTTACCACTGTGTTACATCATTTTTCCTATTAATTATACATTTTGATAATTTGGGGAATGGTGTGCCAATTTGGGGAATGGTGTGACAATGGTGTGCATATGTCTCTCTAAAATGCCAATATTCACCTTCACGTCAGTGGTACCTTAACACATATACAAGCCACTCATTCTGTAGATGATGGCTTCTGCACCTTTCTCTGATAACAGTCTATATAATGCTTTTTGCCTTTGGATGTATTAAGTAGAGGTGCTGCCAACTCAGGCTAAAAGTGACACAATGCAATTCAAATAAACATGTGGACATGATCAGGGATGCAATATAATGCTTTAGGGTAACTATTTGATACATCATCTGTTTACAAATTATAGTTGCATAGCCTTTCTATAAATCCCTTGATTTTTGGAAGATATTATTCCCTTCACAGTGAAAGCATGATTTAAAAGGCAATTCAATTTCTTCATTTATTTGTTGAATAATTAACCATGCTTTGTTTGAATTCGTTAAGCAGTTTGTTGAATTTGTTTGATAAACAGTGATTTTGTGAATTTAGGTCTTGACAGAAATGTATACTAATGCAAAAGTGTCCCAATTGTTCCAGCCTTTATCTATTTGTTAAGCCTGTTATAATTCTATCATTTTCTATTCACAGATTAAGAAAGCCAAGAGACATAATGACATTTACAGTAGAAAATGTTACCTCAATCTCATCCAGTGATTCCAACATCACATCAGAGCACATAAACAGTTACTGCTTAACTGAGACTTACATTACTGTGTTGGTTGTGGCCGTTTTAATCCTGCCCATCAACATTTGTGCTTTGTGGCATGGCGTGAGGACAACGACCACAAACAAAGGCTACACATCCTCAGATGTGCTCAGTTTAAACCTGGTTATTAACTCCGTTATTTTATTCATGCCACCAGTTTTTTTTTATGTCTACTTTTACCTGTCAAACATTCTTCTATATACTAGTGTACAAGTCTTAACTGTCACTTGCGTAGAGGCTCAAGCTCAGTTTCAAACCTGGATTTGTGTAGAACAATATCTGGCAGTGGTTCATCCAATATTTTACTTAAAGCTAAAGCGGTTTAGGTATGTGTTTGTGTTGGTCGGTTTCACATGGGTTATATCCTTTGTTTTAGGATGTTTGTTTGTATTTCTGGGCCTCAATGGTATTTATGTATTTCTTACACCTATTTCTGTACTGCTTGTACCAATATTGTTTTGCAGTGTGGCAACACTTGCAACACTAAAACAAAGTGGTCCAAGTGAGGGGAAGAAAAAAGAAATGCACCTTAAAAAACTAAAGGCTTTTAAAATCATTACAATGACCCTGGTGGTATTTATCATTTGTTATTATCCCTACATCTGTGTGACACTTCTCTGGAACAATATACCTTTTAATACACTTTGTAGAGCCAGTACAGTTTCTATATCTTTGCTTTTTTTTGGATCTGTTTTTCATTCCCTGCTCTACATCTCACGATTTGTTAAAATGCCATGCAACATGCTGGTCTAAAAGCATCTACAGTGCTGTTATAAAGTACCTGCCTCTTCCCTATTTCTTACATGTTTCAGATAATCCGACTGTTGTACTTTGAATATTAATACAAGATAATCACAAGTTAAAGTAAGCACAAAATGCTTTTTAAAATGATTATTTCATTTATTGAAGGAAAAATGCGGTTGGGCCATATCTGCCCCTGTGTGAAAAAGGAATTGGTATAAAATCCAAACACTTAACCAAATTAATTATTAATTAAGTTCAAGTTTACTAGCCACACCCAGGCATGATCACTGCAAGGCCTGTTGAATCAAAACAACACTAAGTAGAACCTGTCTGGCAATGTGAAGCAGACTAAAAGATGTAAAGAAGTAGCACATAATGCAAAATTCTAAAGAAAAATGTTATGCACATACATAACCAGGTCATTGAGATCTCCCAGTCTCAAAACTGTAACAAAGCCATTGCAAAGGCTCTGGGACTCCAGCAAACCAGAGTGAGAGCCATTATCCACAAATAGAGAAAACTTGGGACAGTGGTGAACCTTACCAGGAGTGGCTGGAGACCTGCACACCTCATTTGCCTCAGTTAAGGTCAATGTGCATACCTCTGCTTTATCCTGCTCAGTGTCAGGATGTCCGTTTATCACAGGGCCTTCAGTAAAAAGTTATTTTAATATTTAGTTGGAACACATAATATTATAATATTAATAATACAGATAAAATGTCTATTTATTAGTGTTTATTTTCTCTTTGTATTTTGTCAGTAGTGACAACCTAGGTGCTAGCACTAGTTTATGAGATTAGCTAAAAAATTGTTCATGTTAGATCTCTGTATTATGTTTATACATGTTGTCTCATACTGTCATGTTTAACATAGAGTCTTGTATAACAAAATTAAGAACTTCATATTGTGTATGTTAAAAATTGTGTTGTATACATAAATAAAGTTGTTTGATTTTTCAAACATGCAATAAAGTATCTATCATTGCCTCTTAGTTTTATTCATTAGCATTATGATGTATTTCAAAAACACTGGACACAAGGTATAAAGGGAGCTACTCCATCACAGGGTCTTTGGTTAAAGTATTTGGACACCTGAGCATGAGCTTGTTGGACATTACATTTTAAAAACAAATGGTATTAAAATATGATGATCTCCATGTGATCTTTTTAGCTGTAACAACATCTACTGTACTCTTCTGAGGAGGTTTTTTACAAGACTTTGAAGCATGTCTGTGGGAAGTTGTGCCTATTCAGTCAAAATTTGTATTGCTAGTCACTGATGGTAGTTAAGAAATCCTTAATTAATGTTGCATTTCATTCCAAATCTTTCCTGTAAAGGTGCTGCTAAAATGTAAAAATGTCTGCTGATATGTATTTCTGGGTAGGGCACAATATTAAACTTCCATTCACATTGGTCAAATGATCACCTGCTCTGAAAAATGTTTGACAGGTCTATGTAAAAATACTGTTTGTTAAAATGTTCATTAAAAATAGAAAGCACATAGTCCAGAATAAAAGTCTTAGGTATCCTAGATACTGTATTCACATTATGCATCTTCTTCATATCTGGTCAGTTTTATGGTTTTATAAATGTTTAATATTTCAATTATGCTTATTTAAAAACTTTTCTTATAGTAACCAAAACATTTATAGTTAAAAATAGTGGTCAACCTATTAATGCTTTGATTTTTAAAAAACAATGTTATTTATAATTTAAATTACATTCTAACAGTACAGGGCTAAAAATCTTATATGAATGTTTTTTGGTGCTGCTCCTTTAAGAAATATAACCAGTGTGAATAATCCTGATTTGTATGTCAGGGGTATAAATGTGCATGAACATCAGCTGGACTATTGTGATTATTTCAAATGCTTTCCTGAAAAGTAAGTATAACGTGTACATTAGAAATGTAAATAAGAAGTAAAGGATTAACCAGTCTCATATATCTTATTCATAGGGAGGGAAGGAACTTAGGTTTAGATAGTTGCCTGTAGGTTTTGTGCATTTTCTGAACCATTTACATGTTTTATTTCATTGTAACATCCTTAGGTACAATACTTTTTGTTAATGATAACTCATTAAAAATAAATAAAATGTTATTATTTATTTATTAGTTTCTATTGTACAAAAAAATATTGATTGCACCAAACTTAATCAGTTTATTTGTAGATAATATTATGAGCTGGTTTGTGTAATTTTTTTTCCCAGCCACTTATGTCTTACAAATAAATCATGTGATGTATCTTTTTACTAAAATATATATATTTTTAATCTTACAGAATTGCCCTTAAATCAAGGTATGTTCTTTTCCTCTAATATAATTCCTCTATGTCCTTTAATAATTTATTTTGGCAAAGTGTTATTAGATTAAGAATATTTGTGTTACTGATTTGTTTTAAAAAATATTTTATAATTAGACAATTGTTCTGACATTAACTGTAGAATATTTATATATCTGAAATGTTGTACCCAGTTGGTAAATACAAAGTGAATTTAATGTGTTCATACTAAATAATTGGATTTTGACAACACATGACTTTTTTGAGTCCATTGTATAGAATATTGTCAGGGGATTGAGATGTCCCCTCCTAATTTGTCTGGTAAAGCAGTGCCCCCTTTGCTCTGTGTGCAGCCTGATACAGTGAGGTTTATACCTAGCTGCACAAATTGGATGTAACATCCCTTCTTTGCTATATTAGCAACACTCACAGAGGCCAAATTCCAGATAAGACTTTAGATTACTGATAACACTGCTGCAGGTCAGTAATAAGGTTCGCATTAACAGTCTTTATATAAATGTATCTTGTTACCAGCACAGTGCCAGCTGGTGAATTTGTATTTAAAATACAAATGGTGAAAATTTTATTGTTGTATAACTAAAATGTTTTTGAATTCTTTGTCTATATCACAAGCAAATAAAAACTACATGTAAATGTAAACGTAAACAGAATAAAGTGATTTAAAATAAAACAATTTAACTAAAAAATTATAATAATAAAAAAGAAACCTGATATTTTAAAATCTGATATTTTAAAAGAGAAAAAAAAATGGTCCCAAATTAACAGTGAAAGTTTTAAACTTTATCAGTATAACAAAACAAACAAAATTGTGGAGTTTTAAAAAGACTAGACTGCATATTGAATGTACTGATTACTAAGTGAATAATTTCCAAAAGTCTCTTTTTTAAACCAATATTTATTGATTAAAGATGGGTAATTATGTTGTGAATAGGTGTTTTTAATTAACACAAGCACACAATTTAAGACATAAATTCAATGTTGTAACCAGTTAATGATAGATGACTAAAGTTTTTAAATGATAACAAAGATACTTTATCAAGTCAACCATTTACATATCAATACATTGTTACACTTTTTTTTAATTAAGAGAGAGAGAGAGAGAGAGAGAGAGAGAGAGAGAGCTGTACCATCAACACCAGTCAGAAACTAAAAACATGAAATTCTACTGCCTCTGATTCAACAGGAATTTGTACAGATTACTTAGATTCATAGACTTGGTGTTATGTATTTTTTTTTTTACATCCAACAAGAAGACTTTTAATTAGACTAAGCTAATTTATATTACCAATAATTGAAATAATAATATAAATACTGTTTAGGCAAAGTAATACAAACAGTAAAAAAGTCAATTCAGCACTGATAATTAAATCATTTAGTGATATTTAGTGTACTATGGATGGGGTGCATTATTATCATTGAAGAGATTACTAGTGTAACCACTTTCATATATTCTGTGTAGCACATTTAGAATTTTAGGCATTACCATGGTTATAAAGGGTGAATAAACTGTATTAGTAAATGTATCTAGTTTATACTAGTCTGGATATTTTTACCTCTTTTATTAACAAGCTGTTTGAAACCACCTGCATCAACAATATGTTATTGCCACTGTGATTTTTGTTCTTTGCACCATTCTCTAGAGAGTGTTGTGCATGAAAATACCAGGATTGGATGCTTTTGACATAAGTCTAACACCAACCAATTTCTAACCATTTTATTACACACGACACAACCATTTTATTACACACAAATGACATAAGTCAGATAACAACCATTTAATTAAGCACCTTTTCCACTGTACAGTACTCAATAGAACAGTACATAATAAAGTAATTGCTTCCATTGTGAAATTACCTCTACTTAATGCTAAGTTTGGTCACCCTTTGTGGCCAGGGAACTGAAAAACCAGTGTGGGTTTGCATGGCATAAGAACAGTGCAGACTGTTAATTAGTAAAATGGAATCGTTACAGAATTACCAGTAAAGTGAGACTCTACAAGTGCCATATTTAAAACCCAGCTGTAATAGATTTTATTAAATTGACCAGTGCAACTTTTTATTGTTATTGGTACTGCTAGTATTTACAGAATTTGCTTTCAGTGTCTTGCAGAAAGTGCCATCACAGCTTACCTTCAGCAAATTCCTCCTACTTTTATGAGTACTATGTTGCAAACAGATAATAGCATATTAGATATGGCATAAATAGCTCTGGATTTAAATGTGAAAAGAACCATTAAATGACATTGTTTCATAATTTTAATATTTGTTGTAAACATTAACTAAATCGCTGCATCTGTGTCTGAAGGACTTGAATTGCTCTGATCCTCAATAAATAACTTACTAGATAACAAAAAAATTTGCAGTTATTATGAATTCTGCAAGAAATTATACTTTCCATGGTAAATTCACAATTTTAAAAGACAAACATTCCTCATTACATTCTGTGACTACTGACTACATTTTGTACTTTTGGTATTTTTCCATTTACAGAACAAGGAGGACATTTATAGATACATCATGGCATTCAAAGTGGGCTTTAATTCCACCTTCATCTCATTCAGTAGTCTTAACCTATGTTCAACTGATGTTTACTTTGGTATGATGGTTGTAGCCATTTTATTTCTGCCCTTTAACATTTGTGCTCTGTGGCTTGGCAGGAGAACACTGACCATACATAAAGACTGTAATTTCTCAGATGTGCTCAATTATAACTTGATTATTTCATCGTTTGTTTTAAGCATGCCACCAATTGTCTTATGTATCTTTCTTGTTGACCCATCGAGATTGATTCTATACATTATAGCCAATATATTCACTGTTGTTTGCTTACTTTCTCAAGCTCAGTTCCATACCTGGATCTGTGTAGAACAATATCTGGCAGTGGTTCATCCAATCTTTTACTTAAAGTTGAAGCAGTTTATGTACGGAGTTGTGTTGGTGAGTTTCATATGGGTTAATTCCCTAGTTGGTGGAACAGCAGCTGTGTACTTTAAGTGTGGTATTTATGTATTTGTTATACCTATTTCTGGATTTCTTTTACTAATATCGTTTTGCAGTGTTGTGACACTGTCAACATTAAGGCAATCCAGTCCAGGTGGGGGGCAGAGAGGAGAAATGCACCTTAAAAAACTAAGGGCTTTCAAAATCATTACACTGACCTTGGTGGTATTAATAATTCGCTTCTATCCACATATCTGTGTCACACTTCTGATGCACCATCTGCCTTTTAAAACATTTTGTGTATCCGGTTCAATTTCTTTGTCTTTACTTCAATTTGGATCTGTCTTTCATTCTATTCTTTACATCTTTCGATTCATCAAAAAGCCGTGAAACATGTTGGTGTAAAAGCAACAACTGCCAAAAATGTTAAGCTTTTTAGTTTTTTTTACATTTATTTACATAAAATATTATAGTCGTATGAAAATAATTTCACAGTAAAGCACACTTCAGTGAAAAACTCATGAATGTAATATTTAAATGTAAACATAAAAAATACATAAATGTCAACTACTAATTGTTTATTTCACCCTTATCCACTTGTGTTTTGTTTGTAGTGATTTATAAGATTAATAGAATTATTGTTCATTTAATTTGTCTGTTCATATAATTTGTCTGTTCATATAATTTGTTTGATTAATGTTTTACCATTGTATATCAAATGTGAAATTTGTGAAATGTGAAATATCATTTTGTGCACAAGGGTAAACAGTGTGCTAGTTCATCACAAACTTACTTTTTCAATCTTATCAGAACATCTATATCTTTAGGTTTTTCTTCAGTCATTGTACGTCAAACAAAGACAAGCTGTTGTTAATATTTTGAATGAAAAATCTAACTAGAGAAGCAATAAAGCATGTTTTGTTTACTACTTAGTTGTTTCTTGTATATTTTGACATGTTTTACTTAGAGCTTCTTCTTTGCAACTTGTTCATAAAGTCCTTTTGTTGTAACACCTTTAATTCCAGGCCAGAATCACAATATATATCTTTCAGATATACCTAAAAAATTTCCCTACCAATATGCTGATGCAAAAATGATAATTAAACCTTTTTTGCTTACTTGCTTTGTGTACTGTTAGGATCCATCAGTGTTCCCATTAGTTGTTTATACGGCAGTCATGTTTTAGAATTCATAAACCCCACCCTACCCTTTCCCCGGTACATTTGGTCCCCACCAATGTTCAGTTCATGACTACGGCCTTTGATTAATTTATTAATATCATCTTTAATCACAGTGATTACAGCAATCACAGTAGCTTGCTGTAACTTTCAGGACTGAACTAGGCGTTGAACTCCGTTCACTTTCTTTAAGATATAGGTCTAATATAGGTCTGTTTTCTCGAGATTAGATGCATTTTAGATGTCGTTTTGTTCTTTTCCTCATAGATTATTAGCAATATTTACATAAACAAAATTATTCGCATTTGCTTAAAGTTTCACATAAAAATACATAAGACAAAATATTATTTTAAGTGATAATGAAATATGTGTCATATATATATATATATATATATATATATATATATATATATATATATATATATATATATATATATATATACTGTATATATATACAGTGGGGGAAATAAGTATTTGATCCCCTGCTGATTTTGTAAGTTTACCCCCTTACAAAGACTTGAACAGTCTATAATTTTTATGGAAGGTTTATTTTAACAGAGAGAGACAGAATATCAACAAAAAATCCAGAAAAAAAACATTAAATAAAAGTTATAAATTAATTTGTATTTAATTAAGGGACATAAGTATTTGATCCCCTACCAACCAGCAAGAATTCTGACCCCCACAGACCGGTTATGTGCCCATGAGGCACACAAATTAGTCCTGTCCCTGTATAAAAGACACCTGTCACAGAATCAGTTTCTTCCGTTCAAATCTCTCGACCACCATGGGCAAGACCAAATTGCTATCAAAGGACGTCAGGGACAAGATTGTAGACCTGCACAAGGCTGGAATGGGCTACAAGACCATCAGCAAGAAGCTTTGTGAGAAAGAGACCACTGTTGGTGCGATCATTCGAAAATGGAAGTGTTAGGCTCTGTGGCATCAGGGGAATGTACCATCTCTCCCTGACGCCACAGGCCTTACAGAGCAGAAACGAGCTGTGCCTTTAATTACCTGGCCAGCTCGTTAGGGCGAAGTGGCTGCACCTGTGCCTTCCCTTATTTAAGGGATAGGTGCAGAGCTGTAGCCGTCGGACCTTCTGCTCTTGTTGGCTGATTCTTTTTTCTTTCTTTGAGTTTGTTTGGCACTGTGGTGTCCTTTTATGTTTGTTGTTTTTTATCTTTAGGTTGTGCCGCCGCACTGTGCCGCCGCCGCCGTGCCGCCGCCGCCGGGCCACCGCTAGTGGGCGCCACCAGGCCGCCGCCGCCGCCATAGTGCCGCCGCTGTCGTGCCGCCGCCGCCGCCTGGTCGCCGCCTTCAGGTCGCCGTCGGGCCGCTGCCGCCGAGCCGTCGAGCCGCCGTGCCGCCGCCACCGAGAGACCCCATTATTGCGCCCAGAGGAACGTGACCCCCTCCCAGCGCAAAGCGCTGGTGACAGCGTCACGTTCCGCCCTCTGGAGCGCTTGAGCAAATGGCCACTTCCCAGCCACTCTGGCTGGTGACAGCGCCTTTGCCTTTAACTTTTGAAACCCGCAAATCAATCACACCCAGTAGCTGGCATGGCTCTAGCCAGCATAAGTTGCTGGAAAGCGCCATGCCACGCAGCTATTGTCGGTGTTACCCCCCCTTCTTCGGCCAACAGCGCGAGGTGTTCCATCTCGCGAACCCACTCTTTGCCTCAATAGCGCTGTGGCAGGCTGTTAAAGCTCCCGGTCGGGAGGCAAGAGTCCTGGGTTCGCGCCTCGCGCTTCCCCTTTTCTTTTGTATGCTTTTTTTGTTCCTTTTCAGCCCCCGACGTCCGGCTGCCTTCGGGATTCCCCGAAGTGTTTTTTGTTATTGTTATTCCTTTTATTTTATGTATATTATGTTTATGATTTAATAAATAAAACCCTTTTTAGTTAAACCTCCGCATCCTTGGGTCCTTCCTCCCCACCTCATAACAGGAAGAAATACAAGATCACAGTCAATCACCCTTGCTCTGGAGCTCCATGCAAGATCTCACCTGGTGGGGTAGAAATGATTCTGAGAAAGGTGAGGTCAGCCCAGAATTACACGGGAGGAGCTTGTCAATGATCTCAAGGGAGCTGGGAGCAGAGAAATGCTGGATTTGACCCCAAGAACACCATCCCCACCAGGCATTTCTTTGCCTCCAAACACGGCGAGTGGAGTTGATGCCAAAGAGCTCAATTTTGGTCTCATCTGACCATATCACATTCTCCCAAGCTTTCTCTGAATCATTCAGGTGTTCATTGGCAAACTTCAGACGGGCCTGTACATGAGCCTTCTTGAGCAAAGGGACTTTGCGGGCACTGCAGGATCTCAGTCCATTACGGCGAAGTGTGTTACTAATGGTTTTCTTGGTGACTGTGCTCCCAGCTCCCTTGAGATCATTGACAAGCTCCTCCCGTGTAATTCTGGACTGACCTCACCTTTCTCAGAATCATTCTTACTCCACCAGGTGAGATCTTGCATGGAGCTCCAGAGCGAGGGTGATTGACTGTGATCTTGTATTTCTTCCATTTTCGAATTATCGCACCAACAGTGGTCTCTTTCTCACCAAGCTTCTTGCTGATGGTCTTGTAGCCCATTCCAGCCTTGTGCAGGTCTACAATCCTGTCCCTGACGTCCTTTGATAGCTCTTTGGTCTTGCCCATGGTGGTCGAGAGATTTGAACGGAAGAAACTGATTCTGTGACAGGAGTCTTTTATACAGGGACAGGACTAATTTGTGTGCCTCATGGGCACATAACCGGTCTGTGGGGTCAGAATTCTTGCTGGTTGGTAGGGGATTAAATACTTATTTCCCTTAATCAAATACAAATTAATTTATAACTTTTATTTAATGTTTTTTTTCTGGATTTTTTGTTGATATTCTGTCTCTCTCTGTTAAAATAAACCTTCCATAAAATTATAGACTGTTCAAGTCTTTGTAAGGGGGTAAACTTACAAAATCAGCAGGGGATCAAATACTTATTTCCCCCACTGTGTGTATATATATATATATATATACACACAGTGTATCACAAAAGTGAGTACACCCCTCACATTTCTGCAAATATTTCATTATATCTTTTCATGGGACAACACTATAGAAATAAAACTTGGATATAACTTAGAGTAGTCAGTGTACAGCTTGTATAGCAGTGTAGATTTACTGTCTTCTGAAAATAACTCAACACACAGCCATTAATGTCTAAATGGCTGGCAACATAAGTGAGTACACCCCACAGTGAACATGTCCAAATTGTGCCCAAAGTGTCAATATTTTGTGTGACCACCATTATTATCCAGCACTGCCTTAACCCTCCTGGGCATGGAATTCACCAGAGCTGCACAGGTTGCTACTGGAATCCTCTTCCACTCCTCCATGATGACATCACGGAGCTGGTGGATGTTAGACACCTTGAACTCCTCCACCTTCCACTTGAGGATGCGCCACAGGTGCTCAATTGGGTTTAGTCCATCACCTTTACCTTCAGCTTCCTCAGCAAGGCAGTTGTCATCTTGGAGGTTGTGTTTGGGGTCGTTATCGTGTTGGAAAACTGCCATGAGGCCCAGTTTTCGAAGGGAGGGGATCATGCTCTGTTTCAGAATGTCACAGTACATGTTGAAATTCATGTTTCCCTCAATGAACTGCAGCTCCCCAGTGCCAGCAACACTCATGCAGCCCCAGACCATGATGCTACCACCACCATGCTTGACTGTAGGCAAGATACAGTTGTCTTGGTACTTCTCACCAGGGCGCCGCCACACATGCTGGACACCATCTGAGCCAAACAAGTTTATCTTGGTCTCGTCAGACCACAGGGCATTCCAGTAATCCATGTTCTTGGACTGCTTGTCTTCAGCAAACTGTTTGCGGGCTTTCTTGTGCGTCAGCTTCCTTCTGGGATGACGACCATGCAGACCGAGTTGATGCAGTGTGCGGCGTATGGTCTGAGCACTGACAGGCTGACCTCCCACGTCTTCAACCTCTGCAGCAATGCTGGCAGCACTCATGTGTCTATTTTTTAAAGCCAACCTCTGGATATGACGCCGAACACGTGGACTCAACTTCTTTGGTCGACCCTGGCAAAGCCTGTTCCGAGTGGAACCTGTCCTGGAAAACCACTGTATGACCTTGGCCACCGTGCTGTAGCTCAGTTTCAGGGTGTTAGCAATCTTCTTATAGCCCAGGCCATCTTTGTGGAGAGCAACAATTCTATTTCTCACATCCTCAGAGAGTTCTTTGCCATGAGGTGCCATGTTGAATATCCAGTGGGCCAGTATGAGAGAATTGTACCCAAAACACCAAATTTAACAGCCCTGCTCCCCATTTACACCTGGGACCTTGACACATGACACCAGGGAGGGACAACGACACATTTGGGCACAATTTGGACATGTTCACTGTGGGGTGTACTCACTTATGTTGCCAGCTATTTAGACATTAATGGCTGTGTGTTGAGTTATTTTTAGAAGACAGTAAATCTACACTGCTATACAAGCTGTACACTGACTACTCTAAGTTATATCCAAGTTTCATGTCTATAGTGTTGTCCCATGAAAAGATATAATGAAATATTTGCAGAAATGTGAGGGGTGTACTCACTTTTGTGATACACTGTATATATATATATATATATATATACAGTGTATCACAAAAGTGAGTACACCCCTCACATTTCTGCAGATATTTAAGTATATCTTTTCATGGGACAACACTGACAAAATGACACTTTGACACAATGAAAAGTAGTCTGTGTGCAGCTTATATAACAGTGTAAATTTATTCTTCCCTCAAAATAACTCAATATACAGCCATTAATGTCTAAACCACCGGCAACAAAAGTGAGTACACCCCTAAGAGACTACACCCCTAAATGTCCAAATTGAGCACTGCTTGTCATTTTCCCTCCAAAATGTCATGTGATTTGTTAGTGTTACTAGGTCTCAGGTGTGCATAGGGAGCAGGTGTGTTCAATTTAGTAGTACAGCTCTCACACTCTCTCATACTGGTCACTGAAAGTTCCAACATGGCACCTCATGGCAAAGAACTCTCTGAGGATCTTAAAAGACGAATTGTCGCGCTACATGAAGATGGCCAAGGCTACAAGAAGATGCCAACACCCTGAAACTGAGCTGCAGCACAGTGGCCAAGATCATCCAGCGTTTTAAAAGAGCAGGGTCCACTCAGAACAGACCTCGCGTCGGTCGTCCAAAGAAGCTGAGTGCACGTGCTCAGCGTCACATCCAACTGCTGTCTTTGAAAGATAGGCGCAGGAGTGCTGTCAGCATTGCTGCAGAGATTGAAAAGGTGGGGGGTCAGCCTGTCAGTGCTCAGACCATACGCCGCACACTACATCAAATTGGTCTGCATGGCTGTCACCCCAGAAGGAAGCCTCTTCTGAAGTCTCTACACAAGAAAGCCTGCAAACAGTTTGCTGAAGACATGTCAACAAAGGACATGGATTACTGGAACCATGTCCTATGGTCTGATGAGACCAAGATTAATTTGTTTGGTTCAGATGGTCTCGAGCATGTGTGGCGGCAATCAGGTGAGGAGTACAAAGATAAGTGTGTCATGCCTACAGTCAAGCATGGTGGTGGGAATGCCATGGTCTGGGGCTGCATGAGTGCAGCAGGTGTTGGGGAGTTACATTTAATTGAGGGACACATGAACTCCAATATGTACTGTGAAATACTGAAGCAGAGCATGATCCCCTCCCTCCGGAAACTGGGTCGCAGGGCAGTGTTCCAGCATGATAATGACCCCAAACACACCTCTAAGACGACCACTGCTTTACTGAAGAGGCTGAGGGTAAAGGTGATGGACTGGCCAAGCATGTCTCCAGACCTAAACCCAATAGAACATCTTTGGGGCATCCTCAAGCGGAAGGTGGAGGAGCGCAAAGTCTCGAATATCCGCCAGCTCCGTGATGTCGTCATGGAGGAGTGGAAAAGCATTCCAGTGGCAACCTGTGAAGCTCTGGTAAACTCCATGCCCAGGAGAGTTAAGGCAGTTCTGGGAAATAATGGTGGCCACACAAAATATTGACACTTCAGGAACTTTCACTAAGGGGTGTACTCACTTTTGTTGCCGGTGGTTTAGACATTAATGGCTGTATATTGAGTTATTTTGAGGGAAGAATAAATTTACACTGTTATATAAGCTGCACACAGACTACTTTTCATTGTGTCAAAGTGTCATTTTGTCAGTGTTGTCCCATGAAAAGATATACTTAAATATCTGCAGAAATGTGAGGGGTGTACTCACTTTTGTGATACACTGTATATATATATATATATATATATATATATATATATATATATATATATATATATATATATACAGTATATACACACATACATGCATAGATCCTATTCAGATATGTAATATCAACTATGTAAAATAAAACATGAGTCCAAATATGTGAAAACAGAAATAAAGGCCATTGTCCTTTTCTCATGTATGACCTGCTTCCCTGTGCACAAAGCAAGGTCAATAAAGATATGGTCTGACAGATTTGGTGTGGAGAAACTACACAGAGTCCCAAAATAGTAAAAAAAAAAAATAGTTAAAAGAGTTCATAGTAAAATTTGCTTTAAACATAGGGTGATGGTGCCACCATTCTAATGCCCATGGTTTTGAAATTGAGTGTCGAGCAAGCTTGTTGTAAGGTTTTCAGATACTTTTGGTCATTATGTGTATGTTTACATATTTCAGGAAGATCACACCATGCAAATTATAGGACAACAATGTATAAAATGTATGTATGTATGTAAAATATTCCAGTTGATAAATAGTTCTAGTCAGGGTGTTATGTTAGCAGTTACTGAGTGTTTTGTTTGATTATTATGTGGTCAACTCCCATCTAAATCTGTCATTAGTCAAATGATCACCTGCTCTGAGAAAAATGCATTTATTAACAGGTCTGTGTAAAACAATGACAATGATTGAACCAGTTTGGATTTAGGACTGATTTGTGTGTGTGTGTGTGTGAGTGTGTGTGTGTGTGTGTGTGTGTGTGTGTGTGTGTGTGTGTGGTTTGTGTAGGGGGTATACTAAGGTGCATAAACATACGTTGAGCTATTGGGGATATTTTAAATTATTTTTCCAGTGAGTAAGTATGTGTAAATTAGAAGTTGAATTCAAATAATATGTAAAGTTGTCCCGGTGGGCTCTATAAACAAGTCAAAACCAACACAATACAATTATTAGTATTATTATTGTTTGTCTAATCTGAACCATATTGATGCATCTGTGATATTGCTATAGCTTATAGAGGAAAAGCAATATATTTAAAAATATTTTAAAAATAATAACAAGATAAACACACATGTATACATTTCATGTAAAATATTTGTTCATTTATAGAAATGTATTAATATCACCAACACGCTCAGTCAGTTATTTTACTTTTTTATAAGATAGTTTGTGTGGTATCTTCTTTGCAGGAACCATTATCTAAAGAGTTATATTATGGTGAAATAGATTTTTTATCTTACAAATTTGCCCTTTATGTCTACGGTATTTCATCAAGGTACAATTTCTTTTCATGTACATTTTACAACTTTCATTTTACAACTGTAAAATTACAGTAAAAAGTTTCCATAAACTTGTAGGGAAAATGACAGGTTTAAGATCTCTATGGTTTATTTTATAGTATGTTATAACAGATTACTAACAGATTAATAACTTATTTACAAGAAAATATATCTGTATGTTTCAAAAATAATATCATCACAAATATTGTGTGTAATAAAATGCATAGATCAAAGCAATAGTTTTAATATTCTCCATAAAGCAAACCTGTTTACTAAGAAAGCTTTTGAAAATACTAGGGCCATTTTGTCTTTAAGAAGATGAGATGTAGGTATACAGATGATCCTCATTTAATTCTTACTATCTTAATAACTAGTAAAAAGACTAAACTAAATAGGTCAAGAACAAGTAACAGTGTAACATTTTCTAAATATCCTATATGCTTTGGCCTAAAAGGGTTTTTAAATACTGGCCTATAATAATGGCCTAAAACCTTTAAATACTGTTTTTAGTATTTTAATAAAATATTCAATTTAAGTAAATATGATTCACATTATAAGTAAAACAGTTCATATATTAAGAGGTAGTGATCTGAGATAAGGTAATTTGGCTAAACAATAGGGTTGTCTATGTAAACACCAAGAGTTATTAAGTCAGATGTACGTTTACTGTGATGTCTGTGAAAGAGTAGAAAGAAGCGAGTTCTTATAGAAACTCAGAATAAGAACTCAGGAAATGTTTAATTGTAAAAAGAACTATTAAACTTACTGGATTTTTTATGTAATAAAGATCAATTACCTGCATCATCCATAGCAAATAAGTTAGCAATAAACATTAGTTTTACAGTAAGGTCTAAGTCTTAGACATAAATTGAAGCTACTTCTCCTCAATGACCATTAAGGCATGATTTAGGTACATAACTGTATTCAGGGGAAGCTGCCATTTAAACTAATACTGATTAGGACTAGTCCAGGTTTCAAATAAACAAAGTGCATTAAGACAAGTATCAGTGATCATTTTATTTAAAATTGGCTTTAAACACAAGATAATGTTTTGTCACAATCTATTAGGTTAATGCTAATGAGGTTATAAAATTTTTTAGTCTAATTCATGTATAAAATTAATAGAATAAAGTAGAATAAAAAAAATATTATTTTCTTTACTCTTTTAAATAATATTTTAAATATAAATACTATTTTCATTTATAATAAACCATATAGTGCATCTCATGCCCTGTACCACCAAGCTGTTTAATAAAAGCATTCATGTTTTTTTAGTGAGGACAAGCTTTAGTAAAATAATAATAAAAAATGTTTCTGTTGATATATACCGTAGGTCTGGGTAGGGTGTTAGTGTTTTGTCAACTCATATCTACCTCTGCCATTAGTCAAATGATCACCTGCTCTGAGAAAAATGCAATTTTTTTTAAACAGAGCTATGTATAAAGACGACAATGATTAATTGTTTATTGTTAAAGTGGTTATTAGAATTTTTTTTTATAAATGTATAAATTATATAGACCCTCTTACTTGTCTGCACACAAAAATTATAAAAAAATCTAAACTAAATATTTTATTTACAAAAGCTTTCGGACCCTTAGCTGTGGCACTCCAAATAGGTGCATCCCAGTTGCTTTAAGGACAATAACTAAGTTTTAACAGTTTTATAGGACCAGATGCACTTTATGATGCATTCCTAATCATGTTTTTATATTACAGCAAGACAATACCCATACACCCTGCTAAAATGATTTAACAGAAGTCTAACTAACAATAAGATGCAGTGAAACTGCTTCCAGATTTAAACATCATTTACATTTTAATAAAAAGTTCTAATCAACTCATTTTTGTTAAATATTTGCTAGTATGTTAAAAAAAATTTATTTAAGGCAAGTGGTCATATAAAAAAAATATTTCTGCTCATAAATAGTTCTCCGTAGAGTATTATTAGTCGTCACTGAGGTTTTTTGTTTGATCAGTTAATCTACATCAATCATTAGTCAAATTATCACCCGTTCTTAAAAAAACAGCAGCTTTTTTTGACAGGTCTATGTAAAAACATGAATTTGTTAAATGGTTATTACACAAATATAAAACCTATTTTTAAAAAGATGGAACATTCTGTAGAATGCAACAAAACAAGAATCTGTAATCTGTGTATTTGTAATTTGTTACATGTTAATTCAAAATTAGAGTTAAAATGTTACTAAATGTGGCATTTTTGTAAGTAAAATTTTTTTGCCAGTTCTTGCTTGATACAAAACTTCAGCTTATCATGGTCCGTGATTGTCATGTGTAATCCTCCTCTCTATGATGCTCCATACATTGTTAACAGTAAACAGGTCTGGATTGTAAGCCAGCCAGTCAAACACACACACACACTACAGACGGTAAGAAAGATAATTGTCTGAGAAAAATAAAATAAATGAGTAAAATGTGCCAGATCTGTAAGTATACTTGTTTAACAGAAAATGTAGGTAATAAATGTCACTGATGATGGTAGAGAACTTGTTTTTGGCACTGTTTTTTCATCACCACATGTAGATGTTTGTTGTAAAAAGACAATAAGAATGAAGTGTAAATCAGAAATGGAATTCAAATAATATGTAAAGTAGTCTTTCCGGACTCTATAGCCAACACAATTCTCATATACCTGTTGGTTTTGGAATGTTGCCTTTGAATTTAATCAGGAGCAAACATGTGCGTTTGTAATGCTGCCACATATTGAGGTAAATAATTTTTTATTACAATAAAAACTTTTTTTGAGATTGTTTAGAGTTATGTTCTGGCACTAACTACAGGTTTATAGACTTTCCCTAAAACTTCCACTAGGAAGAAACTATTAATATTGGTTCCTTCTCTAAGTTACTTGACACATTAAATGTGTCTGAAAAATAATAGTGTTGCCAAAATTGTTTAAACAAATCCACAGATAAAAGCAAGAATCTTTATTTTTCACACATTTATAAAACAAGCATTTAAAAATAATGTACAATTTCCATTTTAAGGGGTGCAAAATTTATTTTTGTGATTTTTTTGAGTAAATGGGATGTACTTGGGATGTTGTTTAATACTTGCATGTCTGGTTAATTTTTAACAGAGTGAGATACTATTTCCATTTATAATATATTGTTTATATGAAATACTGTATATGCAATTTATTAAAATCTTTGGCAAACGTCTATAAAGCTGATGTGACTCACAGGCTTTCAATGTCAGGTGTAATATTAAGTATTTGCACGGCTTTTATAAAGGGTCCAAATTATATCTTCTATGATTTATGCATGATTTAAAGTTTAAATTTTGATTCCTTAGGACATACTGAATCATCAAAAACTATGTTGAATTCATCATGCTTCCATTAATGTTTTAATTAATGATTAATGCAAATTTGTATATTATAAGAAAAAAAGAATTGGACATTCTTTTTTAGAAATACGTATAAAAAAAATTTCATTGTCCAGCTTTAACCTCATTGCTGTTATACTGTACTATTGTCATTTTTATTTTACAGATTAAGAAGAGATTAAACCTTTATCATCATGACATATAAGGTGTATAATTCATCCTTCATTTCATCCAATAATTCCAGCATCACTGAATAAGACATCATTATCTTGTGTTCAACTGACATTTACTTTAGTATGATGGTTGTGGCTGTTTTAATCTTTCCCTTTAACATTTGTGCTCTGTGGCTAGGCAAGAGAACAATGACCAAACATAAATGCTACAAATCTTCAGATGTGCTCAATATTAGCATGGTTATTACAGCTGTTGTTTCATCTATACCTCAGGTTTTTAATTTTATTTTCTTGTCAAACGGGTTTAAATGGCATTGCAAATATCTTTGGTTTTGCATTCTTTTTTGCTCAAGCTCAGTTCCAAACCTGGATCTGCTTGGAACAATATGTGGCAGTGGCTTATCCAATCTTTTACCTGAAACTAAAGCAGCGTACACTGTAACAAATTTCTGTAGTTTTTCCAGTATTACTACTGTAGAATGTTAAAATTCTTACTGTAGAACCTGTACACAGCATTTTACTGTAGATCTGCAAAGGATCATGGTCAAGATTCAGTGGTGGGCGAATTCTACAGTAAGCATATTTCAGCTGTGAATCACAATATGGTAAGTTTAAGCGGGATTTTTCTTTTTCTGTCAGTTTAAACAATAATCCGTATTTGATAATAGTACAGTTTGCATTATATCTAACACAAATACTAGTTTTTTTTTATCACTCAGACAGAAAGACGTCTTTATATCATCAGTAACAGGTACAGAAATTAGAATTACTTGATAATAGTCACCTACTCTTTTAAAACGCTATCAAGACAGAAAGCGAGCTAGCTTGCTAAACATAGAACTAATCGGCCAGTTGATAAACAACTAGCTAATGGTCTAGCCAAAAGTGATACACTAGAGAGCCAGCGTGCATAACATTACCAAAATAAGCTATTTGTACATGATATTTTGTTATCTGGTGATATTTAGTTGATGACGGCATCAGTTGAATGTACGTAGGAGTAACAACACTTCGTAACGTTTGTGTGTATATGTGGCTGTGCTGTAGCTCCATGTTTTATGTGGTAAAACTCGTCACTCGTCTTTTCTAGTTACCGTGAGGCATGTCTAAGTAGCCTACTGAAGTGGACTAAAGCAAAACAGAGCCCCAAAACAGGTAAGAATTTTAAACAGCACATTTTTAATAGTAGAATGTGTTTATTAATGTGATATCTTTAATGGGAGGTTAGGAATTAACAAAACTGTCATAGTCTCCAGTCTTGTATATACATTTCTACAGCAGTAACAGTAATTCCTTGTTTTATCTTTACAGTCCAGGGAAGAAAACTTCAGCCCAAGATGTGGATTCCAGCAAATGTAAAACAAAGCACTTGCACATTTTTGTTTTTGTTCAGAACAGCTGTGTTTATAAAAATATGAATTTATTTATTTAATTATCTATGTATTTTTAAAATGTTGAAATTCAATAAATGATTTTTTGTTACAAATGCAGTGTCTTAATTTTTACAATGTAGTTATTTTTCGAATATTATTTTAGTGTTAAATGCTGTAATGCCTTTAAAGTAGTCTGATATTTGCTGTAATTAAAAGACTGTGATAACAATTACAGTAAAGTGATTACTGCTGTAATAGGTTACAGTAATGTGAAATTACTGTAAAAAGAGCTACAGTACTGTGATTATTACTGTAATATATATTACAGTACTTTATAGTTACTGTAATTAAATTTGCAGTATGTGTACTGTAAAATTTATTACAGCAACTTACCGGCTAATTGCTGCCAGCAAGTTACTGTACATTTCACAGTCTCCTTTTTACAGTGTAGGTATGGATTTGTGTTGGTCAGTTTCACATGGGCTTTATCCCTGGTTACAGGGGGTTTGTTTTTATTACTGGACTTTAGGCGTGATATCTTATACCTATTTCTGCACTGCTTGTTGTAATATTGTTTTGCAGTGTGGCAACATTGGCAGCACTAAAACACCCGGGTCCAGGTGGGGGGCAGGGGAGAAATATGCACCTTAAAAAAATAAAGGCTTGTAAACTAATTGCATTCAACCTGGTGGTACTAATTATTTGTTTCTATCCATACATCTTTGTATCATGTCTGTACATATCATGTCTCTAAATACATTATGTATTGCCAGTTTAATTACTGTGTCTTTTCTTTTATTTGGATCTGTCTTTCATTCACTTCTATTTATCTCAAGATTTATCAAAATGCCATGCAACATGCTGTTCTAAAAGCAAAGTAAGGCTGAAAGACTTGAATGTGTATAAGTCTGAAATCTTGCTTCTTATTTTAAAAAGCATTTTAATATGTTATGTTTAAGCTCACTTCAGTAAAATTCTTTGTAATATGCAAAAAATAATAGTAAATAACAGGTGGAAATAAAAATCTATTCATTCACATTTATTAACTGTTTGTAGAATTACTTATATTTTTGTGTTATCTCTCATATAATTTAATTTCATTTTATTTCTTTTCATTTCTCATTTTTGTCATTTTTGTTTAATCAACTATTGTGAACTAAAATTAAGAACTTTGTTTATTAGAGAAATATAAATAAAGTTATTGTTGTATAATGTTTATTCATTCATCTACCATAACCACAAAAAATGATCCTACCCTGAAAACACTGTGCACAAGGTGAACAGGGTGTTAGTGAATGCATACATTCACTTACTCTCACTTACTGCTAGAGGCTATTTAAAGTAACTAGTCCACCTACAGACATGTTTTTGTGAGGTTGGTGAAAATACCCTTCAGAAACTCAAGCAGACACATAAAGAACACAATCACACAATCAATGTCACGCTTGGAGCCTCAGGGTGATCCTGTGCTCCAGTGTGCCACGCCCTTCTCTCCCCAGTCTCCAGCCAGCCTCCCTCTCCTGATTGGTTAGCTGGGGCTAATTAGCCCCAGCTGCTACTATTTAGGAGAGGCTCAGGGAAAGGCTGGTTGGAGATTATTGAGGGTAACTCTGTCTGTTTGCTCTGGTGACTGTTTGCTCCTTGCTCCTTGCTCCTTGCTCCTTGCTCCTTGCTCCTTGCTCCTTGCTCCTTGCTCCTTGCCGTTTCATCCGGTCTGTTTAGCCTGTCCGTTAGCCTGTTTAGTCTGTTTGGTCTGTTTAGTCTGTTTAGTCCTGTTTAGTCTTTGTTTAGCCTGTCCGTTAACCTGTTTAGTCTGTTTAGCCAGTTAGTCTGTTTAGTCCTGTTTAGTCTGTTTAGTCCTGTTCTGTCTGTTTAGTCCTGTCCTGTCTGTTTAGTCTGTTTAACCTGTTTAGTCTGTTTAGCCTGTGTAGCTTTGTTAGCCTGTTTAGTTTAGTCACTGTTCAGCCCCTGTCTGTTAGCTTAGTCCTTGTTTGTTAGCCTGTGTGTATTAGCCTGTCCGTTAGCCTGTTTAGTCTGTTTAGTTCTGTTTAGTCTGTTTAGTCCTTAATCCTGTTAGTCTGTTTAGCCTGTTAGTCTGTTTAGTCCTGTTAATCTGTTTAGTCCTGTTAGTCTGTTTAATCCTGTTAGTCTGTTTAGCCTGTTAGTCTGTTTAGTCCTGTCCAGTCTGTTTAGTCCTGTTAGTCTGTTTAATCCTGTTGGTCTGTTTAGCCTGTTAGTCTGTTTAGTCCTGTTAATCTGTTTAGTCCTGTTAGTCTGTTTAGTCCTGTTTAGTCTTTGTTTAGCCTTGTTAGCTTTGTTAGTCCTCTTAGCGTGGTATGTCCTGTCTTTTGTTATATTAAATCTGTTGTTTACACATCTCTGCGTTTGTGTCCGCCCCTCCTGTCCGTCTAGCCCACAAACCGTTACAGAATAATCTCCCCCTATTAGGACACAGCGAGATGTTGCTTGTTCATGTTTTCCCAGACTTGGGATCTATGAGGTTTCCTCTAGTCTTCCCGCTTAGTAGGCCGGCTCCTTATGATGGAAGCAACCATAGGGTTGAAGGCTTCCTTCTACAGAGCCAGCTCTACCTGCAGAACCTTCTGGACCCCCAGCCAACTGAAATCGACAAGGTACGATTTATGATGTCTAGACTGAGGGGTGCTGCTCGTGAGTGGGCTAAGCAGCTTTGGTCTGACAGGGGAGTTGTGCTGAACTCGGTGAAGGATTTTGAGGGCCTCATGAGAACCCAATTTTCATGTAGCAAAGTGCCCACTGCAGCTTATACCTGGCATCCAGTGCCCACTGGGGAGGTTAAGTTTTCCCCAGTGCCCACTGCGGATGTGGTCCAGGAGCCAGTGCCCGCTTATAAAGCTCGTGACTGTCCCAAGTCCATGTTAGGAGCCAGCCAAAATTATTTAGGTCCTATTTCCTGTTTCGACCCCAAGGGCTCCGAGGGTCTCTCTGTTTGTTTGCCGGCTCCAGTCCCGTGTACTCAGGTTCAGCTGAGTTCAGTTTCTCCAGGGTCCAAACAGCTGACTTTTGACGCATATCCAGGGTCCAAGCAGCTGATTTCGGATGCCTCTCCAGTGTTTTCGCAGCTGAGTCCAGTTTCTCCAGGGTCCAAACAGCTGACTTTTGACGCCTCTCCAGGGTCCAAGCAGCTGATTTCGGACGCCTCTCCAGTGTTTTCGCAGCTGAGTCCAGTTTCTCCAGGGTCCAAACAGCTGGCTTTTGACGCATATTCAGGGTCCAAGCAGCTGATTTCGGACGCCTCTCCAGTGTTTTCTCAGCTGAGTGACGTTTCTCCAGTGTTTTTGCAGCTGACTTTGGACGCCTCTCCAGGGTCCTCGCAGCTGAATGACGTTTTTCCAGTGTTTTCGCTAGTGACTTCGGACGCCTCTTCAGGGTCCTCACAGCTGTTTCAAGGAGTTTCTCAAGGATTTTCGCAGCTGACTCCCGAAGCCTTTTCGCCAGGCTCACCGCAGCTGACTCCCGAAGCCTCTTCGCCAGGCTCACCGCAGCTGACTCCCGAAGCCTCTTCGCCAGGCTCACCGCAGCTGACTCCCGAAGCCTCTTCGCCAGGCTCACCGCAGCTGACTCCCGAAGCCTCTTCGCCAGGCTCACCGCAGCTGACTCCCGAAGCCTCTTCGCCAGGCTCACCGCAGCTGACTCCCGAAGCCTCTTCGCCAGGCTCATCGCAGCTGACGCCCGAAGCCTCTTCGCCAGGCTCACCGCAGCTGACTCCCGAGGCCTCTTCGCCAGGCTCACCGCAGCTGACTCCCGAAGCCTCTTCGCCAGGCTCACCGCAGCTGACTCCCGAAGCCTCTTCGCCAGGCTCACCGCAGCTGACTCCCGAAGCCTCTTCGCCAGGCTCACCGCAGCTGACTCCCGAAGCCTCTTCGCCAGGCTCACCGCAGCTGACTCCCGAAACCTCTTCGCCAGGCTCCACGCAGCTGGCTTCTGTTCCTGAGTTGGCGCATCCCGATGGCGCTCCTGTTCCCGAGTTGGCGCATCCCGATGGCGCTCCTGTTCCCGAGTTGGCGCATCCCGATGGCGCTCCTGTTCCCGAGTTGGCGCATCCCGATGGCGCTCCTGTTCCCGAGTTGGCGCATCCCGATGGCGCTCCTGTTCCCGAGTTGGCGCATCCCGATGGCGCTCCTGTTCCTGAGTTGGCGCAGCCCGATGCCGCTCCTGTTCCCGAGTTGGTGCCCCCTGATGGCACTCCTGTTCCCGAATGGGCGTCCCTCGGCGACGCTCCTGTTCCTGAGTTGGTGTCCTCCGACGGCACTTCTGTTCCTGAGTTGGTGTCCTCCGACGGCACTTCTGTTCCTGAGTTGGTGTCCTCCGACGGCACTTCTGTTCCTGAGTTGGTGTCCTCCGACGGCACTTCTGTTCCTGAGTTGGTGTCCTCCGACGGCACTTCTGTTCCTGAGTTGGTGTCCTCCGACGGCACTTCTGTTCCTGAGTTGGTGTCCTCCGACGGCACTTCTGTTCCTGAGTTGGCGCCCCCTGATGGCGCTCCTGTTCCAGAGTTGGTGTCCTCCGACGGCACTCCTGTTCCTGAGTTGGCGCCCCCTGATGGCGCTCCTGTTCCAGAGTTGGTGTCCTTCGAAGGTGCTTCTGTTTCCTCGTTGGCACTCCCAGATGGCGCTCCTGTTTCCGAGATGACGCCCCCAGATGGCGCTCCTGTTTCTGTGTTGGCGCCCTCCGATGGTACTTCTGTTCCGGCGATGGCGCCCCCCGACGGCGCTTTTGAACTCTCGTCGGCGCTCCCCGACAGCGCTTCTGGTCTCCTATCATGCCTACCGCAAGGCATATTAAATTACTTCAAATATGCCCCTCAGGGTCCAGGACCTCCTTTTTGTTTTTGGTTTTTTTATTTGGGCACGCCAGGAGTCGTGCCTTCAGGGAGGGGCCTACTGTCACGCTTGGAGCCTCAGGGTGATCCTGTGCTCCAGTGTGCCACGCCCTTCTCTCCCCAGTCTCCAGCCAGCCTCCCTCTCCTGATTGGTTAGCTGGGGCTAATTAGCCCCAGCTGCTACTATTTAGGAGAGGCTCAGGGAAAGGCTGGTTGGAGATTATTGAGGGTAACTCTGTCTGTTTGCTCTGGTGACTGTTTGCTCCTTGCTCCTTGCTCCTTGCTCCTTGCTCCTTGCTCCTTGCCGTTTCATCCGGTCTGTTTAGCCTGTCCGTTAGCCTGTTTAGTCTGTTTGGTCTGTTTAGTCTGTTTAGTCCTGTTTAGTCTTTGTTTAGCCTGTCCGTTAACCTGTTTAGTCTGTTTAGCCAGTTAGTCTGTTTAGTCCTGTTTAGTCTGTTTAGTCCTGTCCTGTCTGTTTAGTCCTGTCCTGTCTGTTTAGTCTGTTTAACCTGTTTAGTCTGTTTAGCTTTGTTAGCCTGTTTAGTTTAGTCACTGTTCAGCCCCTGTCTGTTAGCTTAGTCCTTGTTTGTTAGCCTGTGTGTATTAGCCTGTCCGTTAGCCTGTTTAGTCTGTTTAGTTCTGTTTAGTCTGTTTAGTCCTTAATCCTGTTAGTCTGTTTAGCCTGTTAGTCTGTTTAGTCCTGTTAATCTGTTTAGTCCTGTTAGTCTGTTTAATCCTGTTAGTCTGTTTAGCCTGTTAGTCTGTTTAGTCCTGTCCAGTCTGTTTAGTCCTGTTAGTCTGTTTAATCCTGTTGGTCTGTTTAGCCTGTTAGTCTGTTTAGTCCTGTTAATCTGTTTAGTCCTGTTAGTCTGTTTAGTCCTGTTTAGTCTTTGTTTAGCCTTGTTAGCTTTGTTAGTCCTCTTAGCGTGGTATGTCCTGTCTTTTGTTATATTAAATCTGTTGTTTACACATCTCTGCGTTTGTGTCCGCCCCTCCTGTCCGTCTAGCCCACAAACCGTTACAATCAAACTGTGAAAGTGTTTTCAATGATCTTTTTTTTATTTATAAACTAATATAAACTATATATAGTATATACAGAGACAAAATGAGAAAAAAAATCCAGGAAATCACATTGTAGGATTTTTAAAGAATTTATTTGTAAATTATGGTGGAAAATAAGTATTTGGTCAATAACAAACAAGCAAGATTTCTGGCTCTTACAGACCTGTAACTTCTTCTTTAAGAAGCTCTTCTGTCCTCCACTCATTACCTGTATTAATGGCACCTGTTTGACCTCGTTATCTGTATAAAAGACACCTGTCCACAGCCTCAAACAGTCAGACTCCAAACTCAACCATGGCCAAGACCAAAGAGCTGTCGAAGGACACCAGGAAGAAAATTGTAGACCTGCACCAGGCTGGGAAGAGTGAATCTACAATAGGCAAGCAGGTTGGTGTGAATAAATCAACTGTGGAAGTAATTGTAAAAAAATGGAAGACATACAAGACCATTGATAATCTCCCTTGGGGTCAAGATCTCATCCCATGGGGTCAAAATGATCATGAGAATGGTGAGCAAAAATCCCAGAACTACACAGAGGGACCTGATGAATGACCTGCAGAGAGCTGGGACCAAAGTAACAAAGGCTAAAATCCGTAAACACACTACGCCAAGAGGGACTCAAATCCTGCAGTGCCAGGTGTGTCCCCCTGCTTAAGCCAGTACATGTCCAGGCCCATCTGAAGTTTGCCAGAGAGCATATGGATGATCCAGAAGAGGATTGGGAGAATATCATGTGGTCAGATGAAACCAAAATGGAACTTTTTGGTAAATACTCAACTCGTCGTGTTTGGAGGAAGAAGAAGAACCCAAGAACACCATACCTACTGTGAAGCATGGGGGTGGAAACATCATGCTTTGGGGCTGTTTGTTATATAATGGGGGTTTGAGAAAACCCGTAACGTAGGGGAACCCAAGTATGGATGCACAAAAAGGGGCGAGAACTCAAGTTGACAATGAATATTTATTGAGATTCAGAAAAACAGGGAAAATGGTGATAGGTCCAAACAGAGGACACTGAAGCGGCTGGAGCAATACTGTGGGTTAAGAGGAGCTATGATCTGAGTCCAGGAACAAGAGGGGTTGGTGTCCAACACTGTCCAGAGCTTAGGCAGAACAAGCAGTGGCAGTGGGAGAAGAACCAGGGTCACAGGAGCAAGGAGCCAAGTTCAAGAACCAACAGGAGTGCAGGGGTGGTAGTGGAAGATGAACCAGGGTCACAGGAGCTAGGAGCCAAGTCCAGGAACCAACAGGGAAGCCAGATGATGAATGGATCGCTGGGCTAGAATCAACAGGGAAGAAAAACAACAACGTTGAAAAATAGTTTGAACAGCAACAAGATAATGTCCTTCACAAAATAAAGATTAGCTCAGGAGTCAGGTGTCACTGTACCGCGGTGACAAGCAGACAATCAGGGCAGAGGTCGTTACAGGTTTGAGCTGAGAGATGTGGAAGGTGGGATGGATGCGCATGTGGCGAGGGAGTTTTAGACGCACCGCCATGGGGTTTATAATCTTCTCAATGACATAGGGACCAATGTAGCAGGGGGAGAGTTTCTTGGATACCGAACGGAGAGGAATGTTAGTGGTGGATAGCCATACAACCTGACCGGGAGCATAGAGGGGCCCAGGTCTCCGATGGCGATCTGCTGACCGACGGTTGTTGTCAGAGGTCCGAAGAAGAGCTGCCCGGGTGGTGTTCCAGACTCTTCGGCACCTGCGGAGATGGTGCTCGATGGAGGGCACTGCCACATCTGTTTCCTGCTCAGGGAATAATGGGGGCTGATAGCCTAGGGAGACCTCAAATGGGGATAGACCTGTGGCGGACGAGGTCAGGGTATTGTGGGCGTACTCAACCCAAGTAAGGTGGTTGCTCCAGCCCCTGGGGTTGCGGGCGGCCATGCATCGTAGGGCGGCTTCCAGGCTCTGATTTGTCCTCTCCGCTTGTCCATTGGTCTGTGGATGGAAACCGGATGAGAGACTGACCGTCGCACCCAAGGCCCTGCAGAAAGCTTTCCACACCTGGGAGGTAAATTGGGGTCCACGGTCCGACACGATGTCTGCGGGGATTCCATGCACGCGAAACACCAGATTACTTAGTAGCTCAGCCGTTTGGAAGGCTGTGGGGAGTTTGGGCAGGGCCGCAAAGTGCACGGCCTTCGAGAACCGGTCCACCATGGTTAAGATTACCGTATTCCCGTTAGACTCAGGTAGACCGGTGACGAAATCTAATGCTATGTGGGACCATGGGCGACCCGGGACCGGAAGTGGATGTAGTAGTCCTGCTGGAGGTTGGTGGGAGGACTTGTTACGTGCGCAAGTTGTGCAGGCGGCCACAAACTCCTTGACATCTGCCTCCATGGATGGCCACCAAAAGTGTCTCTTTAAAAATGACAGTGTGCGGCCAACACCAGGATGGCAGGCAATGCGGGAGCCATGGGCCCACTGCAAGGCAGGGGAGCGAGCTGTGGTAGGGACGAAAAGACAGGTTTGAGGTCCTGGCCTGGGGTCTGGCTCCTGCACCTGGGCTTCGGTGACCATCCTGCGAATGTCCCATGTGAGTAGTCCAATGATCCGGCTGGGTGGAAGAATGGTTGTAGGACTGGCTGGAGTTTCCTCTGTGGAGAATTGACGAGATAGGGCATCCGGTTTGATATTACGTGATCCCGGCCGATAGGTCATAGCAAAGTCAAACCGACTAAAGAAAAGTGGCCACCTTGCCTGTCGGGAGTTTAGCCTCCTAGCCGCCTGAATGTAAGACAGATTTTTATGGTCCGTCCAGACGATAAGTGTCTCCACTCCTCCAAGGCCAGTTTAACTGCCAACAGCTCGCGGTCACCCACATCATAGTTGGCCTCCGCTGGGGATAAGCGACGGGAGAAGAAAGCACATGGGTGTAAACGGTTCTCGGGCCCCGCTCGCTGGGATAGGACTGCCCCCACCCCGTGTCCGATGCATCAACCTCTACGATGAATTGCTTGTCCGTATCTGGCTGAATGAGGATGGGGGCTGAAGTAAATAGGGCCTTGAGTAGGGAAAAGGCTCCTTCGGCCTCTGGGGACCAGGTAAAGGGGATCTTGGTGGAGGTAAGGCGAGTGATGGGTGCCACAACCTGGCTGTAATTGCGGATAAATCGCCGGTAAAAGTTGGCAAATCCAAGTAAGCGTTGGAGCTCCTTACTCGTGGTGGGCGTAGGCCACTCTGTTACCGCATGAATCTTGTGGGGATCGGCTCTAACTTGGCCGCGCTCAAGAATCACCCCTAGGAATTCCACTGAGTCCTCATGAAATTCACACTTTTCAGCCTTGACAAAAAGTTTGTTTTCTAGGAGCCGTGAGAGGACCTGACGGACATGAGCGCGATGTTCCTCCAGTGACCTGGAAAAGATGAGAATGTCATCAATGTAAACGAAGACAAACCAGTTGAGGTAGTCCCTGAGTACATCGTTCACCAACGCCTGAAACACCCCTGGGGCATTACACAACCCAAAGGGCATAACAAGGTACTCAAAATGCCCCAATGGGGTGTTGAATGCTGTCTTCCATTCATCGCCTTCCCGGATCCGCACCAGATGATAAGCGTTGCGTAGGTCGAGCTTGATAAAAATGGTGGCGCCCTGCAGTGGGTCAAAGGCAGAGGAAATCAAGGGCAGGGGGTAACGGTTCTTCACTGTGATTTGATTAAGGCCCCGGTAATCGATACACGGCCGTAAGGTTTTGTCCTTCTTCTCCACAAAGAAGAACCCCGCCCCCTAAGGAGAGGACGATGGGCGGATGATCCCCGCAGCGAGGGAGTCGGAAATGTAGGTTTCCATGGCGCTCCTTTCAGCCCGAGAGATGTTGTACAGCCGGCTGGTAGGCAGTGGAGCTCCAGGTAACAGATCAAGGGCACAGTCATAGGGTCGGTGGGGGGGTAGAGATTGGGCACGGTCTTTCCGAAAAACCTCACGGAGGAAATGATACTCCTGGGGTATGTTGGATAGGTCGGTGTCTTCTGTGTCAGGGGGAGTGTGAGTCGGATTTCCTGGGGATGGCAGAGACCAGACAATTAGCATGACAAAAGTCGCTCCAGACCGCCACTCGTCCTAGGGCCCAGTCAATATGGGGATTATGGAGCGCTAACCAGGGGTAGCCCAGAACTAGGGGGGTCTGGGGAGCCTTGATTACAGCGAAAGAAAGGGTCTCCCGGTGATTACCTGAAAGAATAAGGGTCAAAGGTGTGGTGCGGTGAGTGACCCGAGCAATGACCCTTCCATCCAGGGCGCACGCGGTAACCGGAGGATCGAGGGGTTCGAGGGTGCACCCAGTCTGGGCTGCCAGCCCCTCATCAAGCAAATTGTCCTCAGCACCCGAATCCACAAGGGCCTGGAGGGAAACTGAGCCGCCGTGCCAGCAGAGGGTGGCCTGAATCCGGAGGTGAAGTTCCCTGGAGGGTGGGGATTGCTGAGAGTGGCCCGCCAGTACCCCCACGGCTACTGGCGAGCCCTCTCTTTTGGCCGAGTAGGGCACACCCGCAAAATATGTCCCACCTCACCACAATACAAACATTGCCCGGTCCTGAAGCGACGGGCCCGCTCCTCGGGGGTGAGCCGAGCACGCCCCAACTGCATCGGTTCAGGCTGCTGTATAGCGGATGGAGGGGTCCCAGCAGGACTGCCAGAGGGCTCCAGGGGACCAACCAAGGAAGCAGGTGAGCGAGGCCCAGGGCCAAGCCTGGCTGGCCCTTCGCGGCGCCGACCCCGGAGGCGGTTGTCCAGGCGGATAGCCAGGGCGACCAGGGAATGAAGGTCAGAGTCTTCCTCCCTTACCGCCAACTCATCCCTCAGGGGTTCTATGAGGCCCCTCTGGAACGCCTCCCGAAGAGCCTCCTCATTCCACCCTGAGTCGGCAGCCAAGGTCCAAAACTCAATTGAATATTCTGCCACCGACCGGGAACCTTGGCGTAGGGAAAATAGGCGGGATGAGGCACTTCCCGAGTGGTCTGGGTGGTCAAAGACAACCTTAAAACGGGTGAGGAAGTCAGAGAACGTCCCCCCCCGCCGGTCCTCTCGGGACTGAACCGCCTCAGCCCAAGAGAGTGCTCTGCCCCTAAGATGACCAATTATGAAGGCAACCTTACTAGCGTCAGTGGCAAATGTGGCGGGATGCTGACGAAAGATAGATTGGCACTGGAACAGGAAACCTCGGCACCTGTCCAAGTCCCCATGAAAGGGTTCGGGGTTGGGGATGGGTGTCTCCAAAGGGACCTCTGGGGCCCCAGGCTCTGTGGGAACAGCGGGTGACCCTAGAGGCACCTGGGGTTCAGCGAGAGGAACTGGCACTGGGGGGCTTAAACGGGCAACCTGTTGGGTAAGATCCGCGAGCCGCTGGGTGAGGGTGTCCAACATCTGGTTGTGCCGAGTCAGGACCATGCCCACAGTAAGGTCCTCGCCTGTTTGTGCATCCACGGGTTCCATGTTGGCCAGATTGTACTGTTATATAATGGGGGTTTGAGAAAACCCGTAACGTAGGGGAACCCAAGTATGGATGCACAAAAAGGGGCGAGAACTCAAGTTGACAATGAATATTTATTGAGATTCAGAAAAACAGGGAAAATGGTGATAGGTCCAAACAGAGGACACTGAAGCGGCTGGAGCAATACTGTGGGTTAAGAGGAGCTATGATCTGAGTCCAGGAACAAGAGGGGTTGGTGTCCAACACTGTCCAGAGCTTAGGCAGAACAAGCAGTGGCAGTGGGAAAAGAACCAGGGTCACAGGAGCAAGGAGCCAAGTTCAAGAACCAACAGGAGTGCAGGGGTGGTAGTGGAAGATGAACCAGGGTCACAGGAGCTAGGAGCCAAGTCCAGGAACCAACAGGGAAGCCAGATGATGAATGGATCGCTGGGCTAGAATCAACAGGGAAGAAAAACAACAACGTTGAAAAATAGTTTGAACAGCAACAAGATAATGTCCTTCACAAAAGAAAGATTAGCTGAGGAGTCAGGTGTCACTGTACCGCGGTGACAAGCAGACAATCTGGCGACGGGTGGTGAAAAAGCCGGCGTTTATAAGCAGTAGCTGATTAGATGGAAAATGAGGCACAGGTGAGTGAGGTCCGCCCTCCAGCGATCCATTGGCTGGCTTCCACTGCAATTTCTGGGAACAGTACCGCTCCAAGCCGCTGGGGGGAGAAGGAAGCCGGGCAGGCAAAAACACACACACATATCTAACAAGAACAAAAAGCGAAAGTCCGAAATAAACTTTAACGAAAATAAAACGGAGGATAACAGAACTAACCAAGTACACAAGCGGAAAATACAAATGAAAATATAACCAGAGAAAACGAAAGTAACAAGGTAAGAGCGGATCTTATCACTGTTTTTCTGCAAAGGGGACAGGACGACTGATCCGTGTTAAGGGAAGAATGAACGGGGCCATGTATCGTGAGATTTTAAGCCAAAACCTCCTTCCATCAGTGAGAGCATTGAAGATGAAACGTGGCTGGGTCTTCCAGCATGACAATGATCCCAAACACACCGCTCGGGCAACGAAGGAGTGGCTCCGTAAAAAGCATTTCAAGGTCCTGGAGTGGCCTAGCCAGTCTCCAGACCTCAACCCCATAGAAAATTTGTGGAGTCCGTGTTGCCCAGCGACAGCCCCAAAACATCACTGCTCTAGAGGAGATCTGCATGGAGGAATGGGCCAAAATACCAGCTACAGTGTGTGCAAACCTGGTAAAGACTTACAGGAAACGTTTGACCTCTGACATTGCCAACAAAGGTTATGTTACAAATATTTATTTTCCACCATAATTTACAAATAAATTCTTTAAAAATCCTACAATGTGATTTCCTGGATTTTTTTTTTCTCATTTTGTCTCTCAGTTGAAGTGTACCTATGATGAAAATTACAGACCTCTCTCATCTTTCTAAGTAGGAGAACCTGCCCCACTGTATATACAGTGTATCACAAAAGTGAGTACACCCCTCACATTTCTGCAAATATTTCATTATATCTTTTCATGGGACAACACTATAGACATGAAACTTGGATATAACTTAGAGTAGTCAGTGTACAACTTGTATAGCAGTGTAGATTTACTGTCTTCTAAAATAACTCAACACACAGCCATTAATGTCTAAATAGCTGGCAACATAAGTGAGTACACCCCACAGTGAACATGTCCAAATTGTGCCCAAAGTGTCAATATTTTGTGTGACCACCATTATTATCCAGCACTGCCTTAACCCTCCTGGGCATGGAATTCACCAGAGCTGCACAGGTTGCTACTGGAATCCTCTTCCACTCCTCCATGATGACATCACGGAGCTGGTGGATGTTAGACACCTTGAACTCCTCCACCTTCCACTTGAGGATGCGCCACAGGTGCTCAATTGGGTTTAGTCCATCACCTTTACCTTCAGCTTCCTCAGCAAGGCAGTTGTCATCTTGGAGGTTGTGTTTGGAGTCGTTTTCCTGTTGGAAAACTGCCATGAGGCCCAGTTTTCGAAGGGAGGGGATCATGCTCTGTTTCAGAATGTCACAGTACATGTTGGAATTCATGTTTCCCTCAATGACCTGCAGCTCCCCAGTGCCAGCAACACTCATGATGCTATGACCATGATGCTATGACCATGATGCTACCACCACCATGCTTGACTGTAGGCAAGATACAGTTGTCTTGGTACTTCTCACCAGGGCGCCGCCACACATGCTGGACACCATCTGAGCCAAACAAGTTTATCTTGGTCTCGTCAGACCACAGGGCATTCCAGTAATCCATGTTCTTGGACTGCTTGTCTTCAGCAAACTGTTTGCGGGCTTTCTTGTGCGTCAGCTTCCTTCTGGGATGACGACCATGCAGACCGAGTTGATGCAGTGTGCGGCGTATGGTCTGAGCACTGACAGGCTGACCTCCCACGTCTTCAACCTCTGCAGCAATGCTGGCAGCACTCATGTGTCTATTTTTTAAAGCCAACCTCTGGATATGACGCCGAACACGTGGACTCGACTTCTTTGGTCGACCCTGGCGAAGCCTGTTCCGAGTGGAACCTGTCCTGGAAAACCGCTGTATGACCTTGGCCACCATGCTGTAGCTCAGTTTCAGGGTGTTAGCAATCTTCTTATAGCCCAGGCCATCTTTGTGGAGAGCAACAATTCTATTTCTCACATCCTCAGAGAGTTCTTTGCCATGAGGTGCCATGTTGAATATCCAGTGGCCAGTATGAGAGAATTGTACCCAAAACACCAAATTTAACAGCCCTGCTCCCCTGGGACCTTGACACATGACACCAGGGAGGGACAACGACACATTTGGGCACAATTTGGACATGTTCACTGTGGGGTGTACTCACTTATGTTGCCAGCTATTTAGACATTAATGGCTGTGTGTTGAGTTATTTTCAGAAGACAGTAAATCTACACTGCTATACAAGCTGTACACTGACTACTCTAAGTTATATCCAAGTTTCATGTCTATAGTGTTGTCCCATGAAAAGATATAATCAAATATTTGCAGAAATGTGAGGGGTATACTCACTTTTGTGATACACTGTATATATATATATCATGTATATACAGTATATATCAGTGGCGATTTCTCTAAGACTGCAAGGAAAGCTCAGCTTCCTAAAATGTAAAAAATGAAATGGTCAAATATGTACAGTTGTGTTAACATTTCATTGACTACAAATGCGTTAGAACACGTTCATCTCGAAGACGAGTTCGTTCAGAATCAGCTACTTATCACAAATCGACTGACTCGATTTTGTTAACTCCCGGAGCGTCAATGCATTTGCCCGTAGAAGCTGCACTGTAAAAAGAGAATTGTTGGACCAACTTAAAAAAATTACTTCAATTGGTAACACATAAATGAATTAAGTTTTATTTAATTAAGTTTGAAAGTTAGATTAACACAATTTTTTTAGTCAGATCAATGTAATTTTTTTATTGTTTTCAAATCAATAGTTTGCATTAATACAACTTAAATTTATAGTCAACCTGAACTTAAGTTTTTTAATTTTTCAACTCAATTATTTATTTTACTTAAAAGTGAAATGCTACTCCTTACCAATGTACTAGTATGGTTTTAGGTAATGGAACTTTTGTACTAACCGTAGTGTGTCATTTTAGTTTGGTACATGTAATTAAAATACTGTGCATTCAGTTTTAAGTTGGCTAAAGAAACAAAAAACACTTAAATGTAATGCATTTTTTAAACTTTATTCAGCATTCTTATAGACTTCATAAGTCACCAACAAGGCTTTTTGACCAACACATGCATAAATTGAATAAAATGATCATCATTTGTGTCCTTTACTCCTAAGACAAATGTGCATAAAATGCATAGCAGTTATTAGGACCAAAAATGCTGATTTGTTTAACTATAAATTTAACAAGTTGTCAACAAGTGCACTTTGGTTACATTCATGACAGGAACGGTAGTTACTCATTACACAAGATTCATCAGTTCACAAGTTTACATCGAACAGTTATGGACAATTTTGTATCTCCAATTTACCTCACTTGCACGTCTTTGTACTGTGGGAGGAAACCGAAGCACCCGGAGTAAACCCACGCAGACACGGGGAGAACATGCAAACTCCACACAGAAAGGAAACGGACTGCTTTACCTGGAAATCAAACCAAGGACTTTCTTGCTGTGAGGCGACAGTGCTGCCCACTTAGCCACCATGCCACCCAAATGCATTATATGTAAAGATTATACATGCTATGGCATTTCTCTTAAATTGTCATCAGTGATGTTACCTGCATACATTAATATTTATGGTAGGACTGTCCCGAATACCATTTTGTGAGTTCAAGTGCTTTACTTCAATCGGCAGCAAATATTTGTAACGTTGTATGCTGCTCAAACAAAATGGGTACAGCTCTAATTTGTAATTAACAGATGTAACCTACAACAAGCACATTAACAACACAGTAAATTCGTGGTGGCAGCACGGTGGCTAAGTGGGGTAATACTGTCAGCTCACAGCAAGAAAATCCTGGGTTTGATTCCCGGATGGTCTGGGTCTTTTCTGTGTGGAGTTTGCATGTTCTCCCTGTGCCTGCATGGACTTACTCTGGGTGCTCCGGTTTCCTCCCACAGTCCAAAGACGTGCAGGTGAGGAGAATTGTCCATGATATAACCTTGTGAACTGATTGATCTTGTGTAATGAGTAACTACCGTTCCTGTGATGAATGTAACCAAAATGTAAAACATGACGTTATAATCCTAATAAACAAACAGTGAGTTCTTGTGAGCTCTAGCAACTAACAAAGCTCCTGTTGTACAGATACACAAAACTGCTTTTGGAACATGACTCCTGCTCAAGCTGCATGATGATTTTTTGGAGAACTTCAAAAGTGAAATAAAGGGATTTTGGATAAGCTAGGTTAAGTACGTATATAAGACCTAAAAGCAGGGCACAAGCTGAGGCAACTGAGGTCAGTCCTGCAACACCTCCACTCCCTTAATGACTATGCCAGTGTCTTCAGGTGGCTCCTGAATTCCTTCTCCCTCCCTCAGAACGAGAAACTGCAATGGTGAGCTGCTCAAGGTCCCTCTGAACATCACCTGCACCAGAATTCTAAAGTACACAAAATGATTAAAAACTAGCATTACTTATGTTATGCAATAGCTGTGAAATAGGTAAAGAAATGTACAGAAATTTACTGTAACTTTATGAACAAGTTCACTAGCACGCTAATCACCAAAATAGCTCATAGGCTAAACAATATCAGACTGTAGTGTCTCTTTCTCTGCATACTTTAACACCATTTCACCCTGTTCTTCAATGGTCAGGACCCCTTTCTCAGCACTGCAGTGACACTGACATGGTGGTGTGTTAGTGTGTGTTGTGCTGGTATGAGTGGATCAGACACAGCAGCGCTGCTGGAGTTTTTAAATACTGTGTCCACTCACTAGCCACTCTGTTACACTCCTTCCTAGTTGGTCCACCTTGAAGATGTAAAGTCAGAGACAGTAGCTAATCTGTTGCTGCACAGTTTGTGTTAGTCATCCTAAAGCACATCATTATTCATCACAGGATGCTGTTGAAAAGATATTTTTGGTTGGTAGACAAATTCTCAGTTCAGCAGTGAAACTGAGGGGTTTAAAAACTCCAGCAGCACTAATGTTTCTGATCCAATCATACCAGCTCAACACACTAAAACACACCACCACACACCACCACATCAAGTTCCCTAAAGTGCTGAGAATGATCCACCACCCAAACTAAAAGTGGAGCAAACAAAATTGCGCGCGCGGACTCCCTAACTAAAGTGGCGGCAAGCTAATGTAAAACTTACTCACCTCAATATAAATACACCGCTTTTAGTAATGGGATTAAACAACGAGAGTCCCTCCCGTATATTCGCTATAGAACTAAAGTAAAAACTGTTCATAATAACGGAATAACTTGGTATAATAACTATTTTAACAGCTACTGGCCAACTATCAATTGGCTACAGCAGATTGTTTCACAAAACAGCAAAATTTAATCGATGATTAATGACTACGGGATAGCTGGTCTAAAACATTAATACCCAATCCACGAGTATACTTTCATATCTAACACACTATTTAACAAAAAAATATATTTTTATAGCTAGTATTAGACTTACCTTTTTCTGAGAAGCGAGAGAAAATGGCTGCTGGACTGCAGGTGGAAAACTCTGGAAAGAACGTTCACGTACACGGCATTGACGGCATGACGTCAGACGCACAAGAGAAACTTAATTGAAGTGCTTTTAATGGAACTAGAAAAGCGAGTTAGAGGAACAAAGTGTATGTTTTAAGTTGATTTAATCCACAAAATTACACTGCTATCAGTAAAGCAAAAAGCTGAATTAGACCCATTCAGAATTCTACATTAATTCAACTACTACTAGAGTACACTTTTACTCTGTGTGAGCGTCTCTTCACTTCAATGGGACTGCATGGAACGTTTTTTTTCCTTGCTTCGAAACTCGCCGGTCATTGGATAAATGCCACGATTTTGTCCCGCCCCCGGACGCTGAGCGTCTCTGGGGGTGAATGGAGCTGTGGGCGGGTCTGGACGCTGAGCTTCTGCAAGATGATTGGAGGATCAGTCGAAAGGCTGAATCCCATTTTGATTGACAGCTATTTTGAGATCTACACGTCACTTAATCACTAGGAGCTTCAGTCCCATCGCGGATTTTGCAAGTGAAGTCGAAAGACAAACTGTAACCCATTTCAGGCCATTTTCTTGAAAAGGAACGGAGGGCAGGATTTATGTATAAATAAATTGACAAATTTTATGATGTAAGACGACAATGAGCTTCCCCTCTTTGAAAGACCAGCAGCCGCCACTGATATATACAGTATATATATATATATATACAGTGTATCACAAAAGTGAGTACACCCCTCACATTTCTGCAAATATTTTATTATATCTTTTCATGGGACAACACTATAGAAATAAAACTTGGATATAACTTAGAGTAGTCAGTGTACAACTTGTATAGCAGTGTAGATTTACTGTCTTCTGAAAATAACTCAACACACAGCCATTAATGTCTAAATGGCTGGCAACATAAGTGAGTACACCCCACAGTGAACATGTCCAAATTGTGCCCAAAGTGTCAATATTTTGTGTGACCACCATTATTATCCAGCACTGCCTTAACCCTCCTGGGCATGGAATTCACCAGAGCTGCACAGGTTGCTACTGGAATCCTCTTCCACTCCTCCATGATGACATCACGGAGCTGGTGGATGTTAGACACCTTGAACTCCTCCACCTTCCACTTGAGGATGCGCCACAGGTGCTCAATTGGGTTTAGTCCATCACCTTTACCTTCAGGTTCCTCAGCAAGGCAGTTGTCATCTTGGAGGTTGTGTTTGGGGTCGTTAGGGGATCATGCTTTGTTTCAGAATGTCACAGTACATGTTGGAATTCATGTTTCCCTCAATGAACTGCAGCTCCCCAGTGCCAGCAACACTCATGCAGCCCAAGACCATGATGCTACCACCACCATGCTTGACTGTAGGCAAGATACAGTTGTCTTGGTACTTCTCACCAGGGCGCCGCCACACATGCTGGACACCATCTGAGACAAACAAGTTTATCTTGGTCTCGTCAGACCACAGGGCATTCCAGTAATCCATGTTCTTGGACTGCTTGTCTTCAGCAAACTGTTTGCGGGCTTTCTTGTGCGTCAGCTTCCTTCTGGGATGACGACCATGCAGACCGAGTTGATGCAGTGTGCGGCGTATGGTCTGAGCACTGACAGGCTGACCTCCCACGTCTTCAACCTCTGCAGCAATGCTGGCAGCACTCATGTGTCTATTTTTTAAAGCCAACCTCTGGATATGACGCCGAACACGTGGACTCAACTTCTTTGGTTGACCCTGGCGAAGCCTGTTCCGAGTGGAACCTGTCCTGGAAAACCGCCAGGACCTTGGCCACCATGCTGTTGCTCAGTTTCAGGGTGTTAGCAATCTTCTTATAGCCCAGGCCATCTTTGTGGAGAGCAACAATTCTATTTCTCACATCCTCAGAGAGTTCTTTGCCATGAGGTGCCATGTTGAATATCCAGTGGCCAGTATGAGAGAATTGTACCCAAAACACCAAATTTAACAGCCCTGCTCCCCATTTACACCTGGGACCTTGACACATGACACCAGGGAGGGACGACACATTTGGGCACAATTTGGACATGTTCACTGTGGGGTGTACTCACTTATGTTGCCAGCTATTTAGACGTTAATGGCTGTGTGTTGAGTTGTTTTCAGAAGACAGTAAATCTACACTGCTATACAAGCTGTACACTGACTACTCTAAGTTATATCCAAGTTTCATGTCTATAGTGTTGTCCCATGAAAAGATATAATGAAATATTTGCAGAAATGTGAGGGGTGTACTCACTTTTGTGATACACTGTATATATTCAGGGGTTGGACAATGAAACTGAAACACCTGGTTTTAGACCACAGTAATTTATTAGTATGGTGTAGGGCCTCTTTTTGCGGCCAATACAGCGTCAATTCGTCTTGGAAATGACATATACAAGTCCTGCACAGTGGTCAGAGGGATTTTAAGCCATTCTTCTTGCAGGATAGTGGCCAGGTCACTACGTGATGCTGGTGGAGGAAAACGTTTCCTGACTCGCTTCTCCAAAACACCCCAAAGTGGCTCAATAATATTTAGATCTGGTGACTGTGCAGGCCATGGGAGATGTTCAACTTCACTTTCATGTTCATCAAACCAATCTTTCGCCAGTCTTGCTGTGTGTATTGGTGCATTGTCATCCTGATACACGGCACCGCCTTCAGGATACAATGTTTGAACCATTGGATGCACATGGTCCTCCAGAATGGTTCGGTAGTCCTTGGCAGGGACGCGCCCATCTAGCACAAGAATTGGGCCAAGGGAATGCCATGATATGGCAGCCCAAACCATCACTGATCCACCCCCATGCTTCACTCTGGGCATGCAACAGTCTGGGTGGTACGCTTCTTTGGGGCTTCTCCACACCGTAACTCTCCCGGATGTGGGGAAAACAGTAAAGGTGGACTCATCAGAGAACAATACATGTTTCACATTGTCCACAGCCCAAGATTTGCGCTCCTTGCACCATTGAAACCGACGTTTGGCATTGGCACGAGTGACCAAAGGTTTGGCTATAGCAGCCCGGCCGTGTATATTGACCCTGTGGAGCTCCCGACGGACAGTTCTGGTGGAAACAGGAGAGTTGAGGTGCACATTTAATTCTGCCGTGATTTGGGCAGCCGTGGTTTTATGTTTTTTTGGATACAATCCGGGCTAGCACCCGAACATCCCTTTCAGACAGCTTCCTCTTGCGTCCACAGTTAATCCTGTTGGATGTGGTTTGTCCTTCTTGGTGGTATGCTGACATTACCCTGGATACCGTGGCTCTTGATACATCACAAAGACTTGCTGTCTTGGTCACAGATGCGCCAGCAAGACATGCACCAACAATTTGTCCTCTTTTGAACTCTGGTATGTCACCCATAATGTTGTGTGCATTGCAATATTTTGAGCAAAACTGTGCTCTTACCCTGCTAATTGAACCTTCACACTCTGCTCTTACTGGTGCAATGTGCAATTAATGAAGATTGGCCACCAGACTGGTCCAATTTAGCCATGAAACCTCCCACACTAAAATGACAGGTGTTTCAGTTTCATTGTCCAACCCCTGTATATATATATATTAGGGCTGTTGAAGTTAACGCGATAATAACGCATTAACGCAATCTCAATTTAACGCGATTTTAAAAAATAGTGCCGTTAACGCAAATTCTATTTGGCTCTGCGAGTCATCCGTAGTTCATGTTGAGACTTGACCGTGCACGGCATCTCTCATTAAGACAGCGTTTCTCAAATGTAACCGAGCGTCGTAGTGATGCACTTTCTTAATAAAGAAATAAATACATGCTATATTCACAAGTTGTCGGGAGCAGAACACTTTTATTACTTTTTCTGTTACGGTAACGAATAGCGGACAGCTAGAGTCGTTAGCCAAGCATGCTATTCCATGAACTATGGAAGGCCCAAAGGGTCAAAACACACTCACTTCGTGTAGAAACGTCCATCAAACCATTGTCACGATACAACCACAGAAAAGTCTGTTACAATAACTACGCCTTATCCCACCTAAAGCACCGCTGATCTACAATGTTTGCTGATGGAGAAATTTTAACCTACAATCTGACATATATACGAAGTCAAGAATCTCTGCTGGATAGTATTACTGCCTAGTATGTGAGTGAATAAAACTCCCTTACAGTTTTCTCTTGTCCCAGCAGTTTTTAACATAAGTACATTTAGCATAAAATGTGTTCACCATTTTAATTGTAACATTTCACTTAAAAATCCTTGTTTTCTATAACATTTACACAGATTTTTTTTAATGCGATTAATCGCGATTAACTATATGAAATTCTGAGATTAATCGCGATTAAAAATTTTAATCGTTTGACAGCCCTAATATATATATATATATATATTTGTATATGTCATGGGTTGTAAATGCCTTGTAACAGAAAAGTCAGGTGTAACCCAATAGCGAATCGTGACTCTTAAACCTCTACCCTCCAACCTCCTGCCAACTTTCACCTAAAAGCATCCCTTTAACTACCATATTTTAAAACAGGTATACATGTTTGTATTTAGTTGTCTTTGCAACTTATATAAATGGCCTTTTGGTCTTACAATTTAAATATAATTACTAAACATCATCTAAAATTACAGACAATGAGTGAAGGTTGGTGTTACAGCAGTCATCCATTAGGATAAAAGGTGGCCTAAGGTAGTAATTGTTTAATCCACTTTTTTAATGAACAGAAACAGGAACAATGGCCACAAGTATAATAATTATAGTCTTACCACTTAGCATTGTGGTTATCACAGCAACATGCTACAGGCGTGTGTGTTTGCTTTCAATATATTCCTCTTTTTCTTCTTTTTTATTTTCATTTTACCTTCCAAGACTACACCAGTCAACAAGTGAACAGTTTTATAGGACCAGATGCACTTTATGATGTTTTTATATTACAGCAAGACAATACCCATACACCCTGCTAAAATGATTTAAAAGAGGTCTAACTAACAAAAAAATGCAGTGAAACTGCTTTCAGATTTAAACGCCATTTACATTTTAATAAAAAGTTCTAATCAACTCATTTTTGTTAAATACTAGCTAGTATGTTAATTTGTTTAATTAAGGGAAGTGGTCATAATTGGAAAAATATTTCTGCTCATAAATAGTTCTTGGTAGAGTATTATTAGTTGTCACTGAGGTTTTTTGTTTGATCAATTAATCTTTATCAATCATTAGTCAAATTATCTTAAAGAAACAGCAGCTTTTTTTGACAGGTCTGTGTAAAAACATGAATTTGTTAAATGGTTATTACACAAATATAAAACCTTTTTTTTTTTTTTATTAAACATTCTGTAAAATGCAACAAAACAAGAATCTGTAATCTGTGTATTTGTAATTTGTTACATGTTAATTCAACATTTTGGGACAGAGTCAAAATGCTACTAATTTCATAATTATTTCATCATTTTATATGGTAATGAAACATTGAAGTGTTTATTATAACAGTAAGATTTTTTAATTTTATTTGTGTATATCATTAAAACAAATGTTTGTCAATTATTATTTAAAATGCTATTAGTATTGCAAGGAAAACAACTTTCTCCATTTTTACCACTGTAGTAATATCTCTCTAATAAGAATGAAGTCTAAATCAGAAGTGAAATTTAAATAATATGTAAAGTAGTCTTTTCGGACTCTATAGCCAACACAATTCTCATATACCTGTGGGTTTTGGAATGTTGCCTTTGAATTTAATCAGGAGCAAATATGTGCGTTTGTAATACTGCCACATACTGAGGTAAATAATTTTTTATTACAATTTGTTTACAGTTTGTTCTGCCGCTAACTACAGGTTTATAGACTTTCCCTTAAACTTCCACTAGGGAGAAACTACTAATGTTGATACCTTCTCTAAGTTGCTTGACACTTTAAACGTGTATGAAAAATAATAATGCTGCCAAAATTGTTTAAACAACTGCAAGTTTGTATATTATAAGAAAACTAAAATTTGGACATTCTTTATTAGAAATATGTATAAAAAGCTGTACTATTGTCATTTTTATTTTGCAGATTAAAAAGAGATTAAGCCTTAATCATCATGACCTTTAAGGTGTATAATTCATCCTTCATTTCATCCAACAATTCCAACATTACTGTCAATATCTTGTGTACAACTGACATTTACTTTAGTATGTAGGTTGTAGCTATTTTAATCTTTCCCTTTAACATTTGTGCTCTGTGGTTCAGCAGAAGAACAATGACCAAACATAAAGGCTACAAATCCTCCGATGTGCTCAATCTTAGCATGGTTATTACAGCTGTTGTTTCATCTATACCTCAGGTTTTTAATTTTATTTTCTTCAAAATGTTCAGCTGGTTTGTATATTGCATTACAAATATTGTTGCTATTGCTTGCTTTCTTGCTCAAGCTCAGTTTCAAACCTGGATCTGCATGGAACAATATGTGGCAGTGGCTTATCCAATCTTTTACCTGAAGCTAAAGCAGCGTAGGTATGGACTGGTGTTGGTCAGTTTCACATGGGCTTTATCCCTGGTTACAGGCGGTTTGTTTTTATTACTGGACTTTAGCCATGGTATTTTTGTATTTCTTATACCTATTTCTGCACTGCTTGTTGTAATTTTGTTTTTCAGCGTGTCAACATTGGCAGCACTAAAACACTCAAGTCCAGGTGGGGGGCAGGGGAGAAATATGCACCTTAAAAAAATAAAGGCTTGTAAACTAATTGCATTCAACCTGGTGGTATTAATTATTCGTTTCTATCCATACATCTTTGTATCGTGTCTGTATAAGCTCCTGCCTCTTAATACATTTTGTACTGGCAGTTTAATTACTGTATCTTTACTTTTATTTGGATCTGTCTTTCATTCATTTCACTATATCTCACAATCTATCAAACTGCCATGCAACATGCTGTTCTAAAAGCATCTACTGTAAAAATCATCTTATTTTAAGATCATTTTAGTAATTTTATATTAAAGTCTACTTTAGTGAAAAGCTAATATATGTGAGATTTATGTAAAAGAAAAATAATAGTAAATAGCACAGTAGGTGCAAATAAATGTCTATTCATTTGAATTTATTGTTTTTTTTTTATCTGTATATTGTACGATGTGATGACCTTTAAGTTTATAAGGTTAACTAAAACAAATGTATCTGTGTGGATAACTGTGTTTGTGGAATTACTCATATTATCTCTCATATATTGTAATTTCATTTCTTTTCATTTCTCATATAGTGTCATTTTGTATTTAATGATTAATTATTGTAAACCAAAAGTAAGAACTTATATATATATATAGTATATATACTGTATATATACTGTATATACTACAACCCCAATTCCAATGAAATTGGGACGTTGTGTAAAACATAAATAAAAACAGAATACGATGATTTGCAAATCCTTTTCAACCAGGGCCGGCGCTAGGGGGGGGCTGAGGGGGGCATTGCCCCCCCAAATTGTGTCTTTGCCCCCCCAAGCACAATGCAAGCAACGGCTATTTTTAAAATGATCTCTGAACCAATCACAAAAATGCATTTTGTTTTACAGTGTGAAGATATTTCCTTGCTTATTCCTGATTGGCTCTTTGAGTCATATAAAAATCGGCAGACTGCCCCAAACAGTTCAGTTCGGCAGTATATGTTCTGTTAGTGTGAGCGAGAGGCAGGTATACTGGTAAACACTCTTCTGAGTTTAAACTGACTTCCACATGGTAATATTTGCTTAACTGTGGTTTTTCGTTGCTTTAATGTTACTTACCTCTTACATAGGTGTTGCTTAAATTATTTTATTAGCCGTTAGCGGTTAGGCTAATGAACTAATGGCAATTTAATTAAGGGGGCGTATTAAAATGAAATACAATTAGATAATCTTTTTTCTCCATTTACATAATCAACATGTATTTTTTAATCATTGGGTTTTAAGTTTAAGTTCGAAAACATGCATTTTTATTTATTTACCTCATACATCACTTTAAGCCAGTATCAATAGCTTGGCTGTCATCATTCATGCACAAATCAAGCCTTGAATATATTTCTGGCTTCAAAAACATGACTATCAACATGCCCCCTCATTAGGTTTTACTGCCCCCCCAAGCAAAGCAGTCCAGAACCGGGGCTGTTTTCAACCCATATTCAATTGAATACACTACAAAGACAAGATATTTAATGTTCAAACAGATAAACTTTATTGTTTTTTGCAAATATTCATTCATTTTGAATTTGATGCCTACAACATGTTCCAAAAAAGTTAGGACAGGGGCATGTTTACCACTGTGTTACATAACCTTTCCTTTTAACAACACTCAATAAGTGTTTGGGAACTGAGGACACTAATTGTTGAAGCTTTGTAGGTGGAATTCTTTCCCATTCTTGCTTGATGTACAACTTCAGTTGCTCAACAGTCCGGGGTCTCCGTTGTCGTATAATGTTTCAGCATTAATGGTGCCTTCACAGATGTGCAAGTTACCCATGCCATGGGCACTAACACACCCCCATACCATCAGAGATGCTGGCTTTTGAACTTAGTGCTGATAACAATCCGGACAGTCCTTTTTCTCTTTGGCCTGAAGGACACGACGTCCATGATTTCCAAAAACAATTTGAAATGTGGACTCGTCAGACCACAGGACACTTTTCCACTTTGCGTCAGTCCATCTCAGATGAGCTCGGGCCCAGAGAAGCCGTTTCTGGGTGTTGTTGATATATGGCTTTCGCTTTGCATGGTAGATTTTTAACTTGCACTTGTAGATGGAGCGACAAACTGTGTTCACTGGCAATGGTTTTCTGAAGTGTTCCTGAGCCCATGTGGTAATATCTGTTACAGAATGATATCGGTTTTTAATGCAGTGTTGCTTGAGGGATCGAAGGTCACGGGCATTCAATGTTGGTTTTCGGCCTTGCCACTTACTTGCACACAGATTTCTCCAGATTCTCTGAATCTTTTGATGATATTATGGACTGTAGATGATGAAATCCTTAAATTCCTTGCAATGGCACGTTGAGAAACGTTGTTCTTAAACTGTTGGACTATTTGCTCACGCAGTTGTTCACAAAGTGGTCAACCTCGCCCCATCCTTGCTTGTGAACGACTGAGCCTTTCGGGTATGCTCCCTTTATACCCAGTCATGACACTCACCTGTTTCCAGTTAAACTGTTCACCTGTGGAATGTTCCAAACAGGTGTTTTTTGAGCATTCCTCAACTTTCCCAGTCTTTTGTTGCCCCTGTTCCAACTTTTTTGGAACGTGTTGCAGGCATCAAATTCAAAATGAGTGAATATTTGCAAAAAAAAACAATAAAGTTTATCCGTTTGAACATTAAATATCTTGTCTTTGTAGTGTATTCAATTGAATATGGGTTAAAAAGGATTTGCAAATCATCGCATTCTGTTTTTATTTATGTTTTACACAACGTCCCAACTTCATTGGAATTGGGGTTGTACATACTGTAGGTGTGTGTATAGTATATTCCAACCGCCCACCAACTTCCACCTAAAAGCATCCCTTTACCTACCATATTTTAAAACGGTTATGCTGGTATTAGGATGAGGTTTTGCTATGTTGTATTTTGTTGTCTTTGTAAATAGCCTTTTGGTCTTACAATTTAAAGATAATTACTAAACATCATCTAAAATTACAGCCAATGACTTCTGTCAGAGTGAAGGTTGGTGTCACAGCAGTCACCCATTAGAATAAAAATCGAGGTAGTAATTGTTGCTGTAACTTCAAAATCTTTCACTTTTTTAATGAACAGAAACAGGAACAATGGCCACAAGTATAATAATTATAGTCTTATCACTTAGCATTGTGGTTATCACAGCAACATGCTACAGGTGTGTGTCTTTTTATATCCTCATTTCACCTTACAAGACTGCACCAGTCAACAAGTGAACAGTTTTATAGGACCAGATACACTTTATGATGCATTCCTAATCAAGTTTTTATATTACAGCAAGACAATACCCATACACCCTGCTAAAATGATTTAAAAGAGGTCTAACTAACAACAAGATGCAGTGAAACTTTTGGGACAGAGTCAAAATGTTACTAATTTAATAATTATTTCATAATTGTATATGTTAATGAAATATTGAAGTGTTTGTAATAACAGTAAGATTTTTGAATTTTATTTGTGTATATCATTAAAACAAATATTTATCAATTATTATTTAAAATGCTATTTATATTGCAAGGAAAAAAAAATTCCCCATTTCTACCACTGTAGTGATTTTAAATATTTCTGTAATAAGTATGAAGTGTAAATCAGAAGTGGAATTTAAATAATATGAAAAGTAGTCTTACCGGACTCTGTAGCCAACACAATTCTCATATACCTGTGGGTTTTGGAATGCCTTTGAATTTAATCAGGAGCAAATACTGTATGTGCGTTTGTAATACTGCCACATACTGAGGTAAACACATTTTTTTATTACAATAAAAACTTATTTTGGAATTGTTAAGAGTTTGTTTTGGCACTAACTACAGGTTTATAGACTTTCCCTTAAACTTCCACTAGGAAGAAACTATTAATATTGGTACCTTCTCTAAGTTACTTGACACATTAAATGTGTCTGAAAAATAATAGTGTTGCCAAAATTGTTTAAACAAATCCACAGATCAAAGCAAGAATCTTTTTTTTCCAAACATTTATTAAGCAAGCATTTAAAAATAATGTACAATGTCCATTTTTAGAAGTGCAAAATTTATTTTTGTGATTTTTCTGGGAAGATGGGATGTACTTGGGATGTTGTTTAATACTTGCATGTCTGGCTAATGTTTAACAAAAAATAAACTTGAAAGGACAAGTGCTGATCTGATATTGTTTATATATATATACAGTGTATCACGAAAGTGAGTACACCCCTCACATTTCTGCAGATATTTAAGTATATCTTTTCATGGGACAACACTGACAAAATGACACTTTGACACAATGAAAAGTAGTCTGTGTGCAGCTTATATAACAGTGTAAATTTATTCTTCCCTCAAAATAACTCAATATACAGCCATTAATGTCTAAACCACCGGCAACAAAAGTGAGTACACCCCTTAGTGAAAGTTCCTGAAGTGTCAATATTTTGTGTGGCCACCATTATTTCCCAGAACTGCCTTAACTCTCCTTGGCATGGAGTTTACCAGAGCTTCACAGGTTGCCACTGGAATGCTTTTCCACTCCTCCATGACGACATCACGGAGCTGGCGGATATTCGAGACTTTGCGCTCCTCCACCTTCCGCTTGAGGATGCCCCAAAGATGTTCTATTGGGTTTAGGTCTGGAGACATGCTTGGCCAGTCCATCACCTTTACCCTCAGCCTCTTCAATAAAGCAGTGGTCGTCTTAGAGGTGTGTTTGGGGTCATTATCATGCTGGAACACTGCCCTGCGACCCAGTATCCGGAGGAAGGGGATCATGCTCTGCTTCAGTATTTCACAGTACATATTGGAGTTCATGTGTCCCTCAATGAAATGTAACTCCCCAACACTTGCTGCACCCATGCAGCCCCAGACCATGGCATTCCCACCACCATGCTTGACTGTAGGCATGACACACTTATCTTTGTACTCCTCACCTGATTGCCGCCACACATGCTTGAGACCATCTGAACCAAACAAATTAATCTTGGTCTCATCAGACCATAGGACATGGTTCCAGTAATCCATGTCCTTTGTTGACATGTCTTCAGAAAACTGTTTGCGGGCTTTCTTGTGTAGAGACTTCAGAAGAGGCTTCCTTCTGGGGTGACAGCCATGCAGACCAATTTTATGTAGTGTGCGGCGTATGGTCTGAGCACTGACAGGCTGACCCCCCACCTTTTCAATCTCTGCAGCAATGCTGACAGCACTCCTGCGCCTATCTTTCAAAGACAGCAGTTGGATGTGACGCTGAGCACGTGCACTCAGCTTCTTTGGACGACCAACGCGAGGTCTGTTCTGAGTGGACCCTGCTCTTTTAAAACGCTGGATGATCTTGGCCACTGTGCTGCAGCTCAGTTTCAGGGTGTTGGCAATCTTCTTGTAGCCTTGGCCATCTTCATGTAGCGCAACAATTCATCTTTTAAGATCCTCAGAGAGTTCTTTGCCATGAGGTGCCATGTTGGAACTTTCAGTGACCAGTATGAGAGAGTGTGAGAGCTGTACTACTAAATTGAACACACCTGCTCCCTATGCACACCTGAGACCTAGTAACACTAACAAATCACATGACATTTTGGAGGGAAAATGACAAGCAGTGCTCAATTTGGACATTTAGGGGTGTAGTCTCTTAGGGGTGTACTCACTTTTGTTGCCGGTGGTTTAGACATTAATGGCTGTATATTGAGTTATTTTGAGGGAATAATAAATTTACACTGTTATATAAGCTGCACACAGACTACTTTTCATTGTGTCAAAGTGTCATTTTGTCAGTGTTGTCCCATGAAAAGATATACTTAAATATCTGCAGAAATGTGAGGGGTGTACTTACTTTTGTGATACACTGTATATATGAAATATATGCAATTCATTAAAATTTTGGGAAAATGTCTATAAAGCTGATGTGACTCACAGGCTTTCAATGTCAGGTGTAATATTAAGTACTTGCTCAGCCTTTATAAAAGTTCCACTTTATTGCTTCCATGATTTATGCATGATTTAAAGTGTGAATTTTAATTCCTTAGGACATACTGAATAATTAAAAACTATGTTCAATTCATCATGCTTCGATTAATGTTTTAATTAATGATTAATGCAAGTTTGTATATTATAAGAAAAAAAAGGAAATTTTTAAAAATATGTATAAAAAATGTTCATTGTCCAGCTTTACCCTCATTGTTGTTATACTGTACTATTGTCATTTACAGATTAGAAAGAAATTAAGCTTTCAATCATCATGACATTTAAGGTGTATAATTCATCCTTCATTTCATCCAATAATTCCAACATTACTGTCAATATCTTGTGTACAGCTGACATTTACTTTATTATGATGGTTGTGGCTGTTTTAATCTTTCCCTTTAACATTTGTGCTCTGTGGTTCAGCAGAAGAACAATGACCAAACATAAAGGCTACAAATCCTCCGATGTGCTCAATCTTAGCATGGTTATTACAGCTGTTGTTTCATCTATACCTCAGGTTTTTAATTTTATTTTCTTCAAAATGTTCAGCTGGTTTGTATATTGCATTACAAATATTGTTGCTATTGCTTGCTTTCTTGCTCAAGCTCAGTTTCAAACCTGGATCTGCATGGAACAATATGTGGCAGTGGCTTATCCAATCTTTTACCTGAAGCTAAAGCAGCGTAGGTATGGACTGGTGTTGGTCAGTTTCACATGGGCTTTATCCCTGGGTACAGGCGGTTTGTTTTTATTACTGGACTTTAGCCATGGTGTTTTTGTATTTCTTATACCTATTTCTGCACTGCTTGTTGTAATTTTGTTTTTCAGTGTGTCAACATTGGCAGCACTAAAACACTCAAGTCCAGGTGGGGGGCAGGGGAGAAATATGCACCTTAAAAAAATAAAGGCTTGTAAACTAATTGCATTCAACATGGTGGTATTAATTATTCGTTTCTATCCATACATCTTTGTATCGTGTCTGTATAAGCTCCTGCCTCTTAATACATTTTGTACTGGCAGTTTAATTACTGTATCTTTATTTTTATTTGGATCTGTCTTTCATTCATTTCACTATATCTCACAATCTATCAAACTGCCATGCAACATGCTGTTCTAAAAGCATCTACTGTAAAAATCATCTTATTTTAAGATCATTTTAGTAATTTTATATTAAAGTCTACTTTAGTGAAAAGCTAATATATGTGAGATTTATGTAAAAAATAATAGTAAATAACACAATAGGTGCAAATAAATGTCTATTCATTTGAATTTATTCTGGGTTTTTTTTTTTATCTGTATATTGTACGTTGTGATGACCTTTAAGTTTATAAGGTTAACTAAAACAAATGTATCTGTGTGGATAACTGTGTTTGTGGAATTATTTTGTGTTATCTCTCATATAATTTCATTTCATTTCTTTTCATTTTTCATATAGTCATTTTTGTTTAATGATTAATTATCGTGAACCAAAAGTAAGAACTAAAGAAATAAAGTTATTGTTGTGTAATGTTTGTTCATTTATCTTTCATAACCAAAAAAGAACAAAAATCCTACCCCGAAAACACTGTGCACAAGATGAACAGGGTGCTAGTATGCTAGTATAGTATTTTTATATATATATACAGGGGTTGGACAAAATAACTGAAACACCTGGTTTTAGACCACAATAATTTATTAGTATGGTGTAGGGCCTCCTTTTGCGGCCAATACAGCGTCAATTCGTCTTGGAAATAACATATACAAGTCCTGCACAGTGGTCAGAGGGATTTTAAGCCATTCTTCTTGCAGGATAGTGGCCAGGTCACTACGTGATGCTGGTGGAGGAAAACGTTTCCTGACTCGCTTCTCCAAAACACCCCAAAGTGGCTCAATAATATTTAGATCTGGTGACTGTGCAGGCCATGGGAGATGTTCAACTTCACTTTCATGTTCATCAAACCAATCTTTCACCAGTCTTGCTGTGTGTATTGGTGCATTGTCATCCTGATACACGGCACCGCCTTCAGGATACAATGTTTGAACCATTGGATGCACATGGTCCTCCAGAATGGTTCGGTAGTCCTTGGCAGTGACGCGCCCATCTAGCACAAGTATTGGGCCAAGGGAATGCCATGATATGGCAGCCCAAACCATCACTGATCCACCCCCATGCTTCACTCTGGGCATGCAACAGTCTGGGTGGTACGCTTCTTTGGGGCTTCTCCACACCGTAACTCTCCCGGATGTGGGGAAAACAGTAAAGGTGGACTCATCAGAGAACAATACATGTTTCACATTGTCCACAGCCCAAGATTTGCGCTCCTTGCACCATTGAAACCGACGTTTGGCATTGGCACGAGTGACCAAAGGTTTGGCTATAGCAGCCCGGCCGTGTATATTGACCCTGTGGAGCTCCCGACGGACAGTTCTGGTGGAAACAGGAGAGTTGAGGTGCACATTTAATTCTGCCGTGATTTGGGCAGCCGTGGTTTTATGTTTTTTGGATACAATCCGGGTTAGCACCCGAACATCCCTTTCAGACAGCTTCCTCTTGCGTCCACAGTTAATCCTGTTGGATGTGGTTTGTCCTTCTTGGTGGTATGCTGACATTACCCTGGATACCGTGGCTCTTGATACATCACAAAGACTTGCTGTCTTGGTCACAGATGCGCCAGCAAGACGTGCACCAACAATTTGTCCTCTTTTGAACTCTGGTAGGTCACCCATAATGTTGTGTGCATTGCAATATTTTGAGCAAAACTGTGCTCTTACCCTGCTAATTGAACCTTCACACTCTGCTCTTACTGGTGCAATGTGCAATTAATGAAGATTGGCCACCAGACTGGTCCAATTTAGCCATGAAACCTCCCACACTAAAATGACAGGTGTTTCAGTTATTTTGTCCAACCCCTGTATATACTGTATATACAGTGGTGTGAAAAAGTGTTTGCCCCCTTCCTGATTTTCTGTTTTTTTTGCATGTTTGTCACACTTAAGTGTTTCGGAACATCAAACCAATTTAAATAGTAGTCAAAGACCACACAAGTAAACACAAAATGCAATTTGTAAATGAAGGTGTTTATTATTAAGGGAGAAAAAAAATCCAAACCTACATGGCCCTGTGTGAAAAAGTGATTGCCCCCTAAACCTAATAACTGGTTGGGCCACCCTTAGCAGCAACAACTGCAACCAAGCGTTTGCGATAACTTGCAATGAGTCTTTTACAGCGTTCTGGAGGAATTTTGGCCCACTCATCTTTGCAGAATTGTTGTAATTCAGTTACATTACAGGGTTTTCGAGCATGAACGGCCTTTTTAAGGTCATACCACAGCATCTCAATAGGATTCAGGTCAGGACTTTGACTAGGCCACTCCAAAGTCTTCATTTTGTTATTCTTCAGCCATTCCGTGATGTACATACATGGATGACAAACAACTATTTAAAACTAAATAGTAGTAAAACCGAGATACTTCTTATTGGATCTAAGGCTGCGCTTTCGAAAAATAATATTAGTTCATTTTCCGTTGCTGAGGATATCATACCTGTGTCCACCCATGTTAAGAGCCTTGGTGTTATCTTGGATAGTACCCTTTCTTTTTCAACTCACATAAATAATGTTTCCCGGATTGCTTTTTTCCACCTGCGAAATATCTCCAGACTGAGGCCCGTCTTATCACAGCACTCCACGGAAGTCTTAGTCAATGCATTAGTCACATCACAAATTGACTACTGCAATGCAATCCTGGCTGGCATTCCCAAAAAACTTATTCAAAGACTTCAACATATCCAGAACTCAGCAGCACGGATAATTACATGCACCAAGTCCACTGAGCATGTCACACCACTGCTGATCCAACTGCATTGGCTCCCAGTATCGCAACGGATTAATTTTAAAATTTTATTACTGACATTCAAGGCACTTCATAATTTATCCCCTGCATATCTCACAGACCTCCTACAGTTTTACACTCCTTCCCGCTCGTTGCGATCTTCCTCAGCAGGTTTATTGGCAGAACCAGCCATTAACCTTAGTACAATGGGTACCAGGGCTTTCTCCTATGTTTCACCTAAACTCTGGAACACACTCCCCACCCATATTCGAACATTGCAATCCATCGCAGAATTCAAAACAGCTCTTAAAACTCATCTTTTTAAACTGGCTTATTCACTTTAACATATCTTGTACTTTTTGTTTTATGTTTGTGTTGTGATCATTTGTTTGTTGTAGTTGTAATAACTTATTGTATGTTTTATTTCTTGTTTTAGTTGATGTAAGGTGACCTTGAGTGTCATGAAAGGCGCCAACAAATAAAATGTATTATTATTATTATTATTATTATTCAGAGGTGGACTTGCTGGTGTGTTTTGGATCATTGTCCTGCTGCAGAACCCTAGTTCGTTTCAGCTTGAGGTCACGAACAGATGGTCGGACATTCTCCTCAGGATCTTTTGGTAGACAGCAGAATTCATAGTTCCATTTATCACAGCAAGTCTTCCAGGTCCTGACGCAGCAAAACAGCCCCAGACAATCACACTACCACCACCATATTTTACTGTTGGTATAATGTTCTTTTTCTGAAATGCAGTGTTACTTTTACGCCAGATGTAATGGGACACACACCTTCCAAAGAGTTCAACTTTTGTCTCATCGGTCCACAGAATGTTTTCCCAAAAGTCTTGGGGATCATCAAGATGTGTTTTGGAAAAATTGAGACAAGCTTTAATGTTCTTTTTGCTCAGCAGTGGTTTTCTTCTTGGAACTCTGCCATGCAGGCCATTTTTGCCCAGTCTCTTTCTGATGGTGGAGGCATGAACTCTGACCTTAACTGAGGCAAGTGAGGCCTGCAGTTCTTTGGACGTTGTTGTGGGGTCTTTTGTGACCTCTTGGATGAGTCGTCGCTGCGCTCTTGCGGTAATTTTGGGTGGCCGGCCACTCCTGGGAAGGTTCACCACTGTTCCATGTCTTCGCCATTTGTGGATAATGGCTCTCTCTGTGGTTCGCTGGATTCCCAAAGCTTTGGAAATGGCTTTATAACCCTTTCCAGACTGATAGATCTCAATTACTTTCTTTCTCAATTGTTCCTGAATTTCTTTGGATCTCGGCATGATGTGTAGCTTTTAAGGATCTTTTGGTGGACTTCACTTTGTCAGGCAGGTCCTATTTAAGTGATGTCTTGATTGAGAACAGGTGTGGCAATAATCAGGCCTGGTTGTGGCTAGAGACAATGTACTCAGGTGTGATAAACCACAGTTACAGTATGTTTTAACAAGAGGGGGCAATCACTTTTTCACACAGGGCCATGAAGGTTTGGATTTTTTTTCTCCCTTAATAATAAACACCTTCATTTAAAAATTGCATTTTGTGTTTACTTGTGTTGTCTTTGACTAATATTTAAATTGGTTTGATGTTCCGAAACACTGAAGTGTGACAAACATGCAAAAAAACAGGAAATGAGGAAGGGGGCAAACACTTTTTCACACCACTGTATATATATATATGGAATATAATATACACACACCTTTATAGTGTATATATATATATATTAGGATGAGGTTTTGCTATGTTGTATTTTGTTGTCTTTGTAAATAGCCTTTTGGTCTTACAATTTAAAGATAATTACTAAACATCATCTAAAATTACAGCCAATGACTTCTGACAGAGTGAAGGTTGGTGTCACAGCAGTCATCCCATTAGAATAAAAATCGAGGTAGTAATTGTTGCTGTAACTTCAAAATGTTCCACTTTTTTAATGAACAGGAATAATGGCCACAAGTATAATAATTATAGTCTTATCACTTAGCATTGTGGTTATCGCAGCAACATGCTACAGGCGTGTGTTTTTGCTTTTAATATGTTCCCCTTTTCTTTTCTTTTTTTATCCTGATTTTACCTTACAAGACTACACCAGTGAACAGTTTTATAAGACCAGATGCACTTTATGATGCATTCCTAATCATGTTTTTATATTACAGCAAGACAATATCCATACACCCTGCTAAAATGATTTAAAAGAGGTCTAACTAACAATAAGACGCAGTTAAACTGCTTTCAGATTTAAACATCATTTACATTTTAATAAGAAGTTCTAATCAACTCATTTTTGTTAAATATTTGCTAGTATGCATTTTTTTTGTTTAATTAAGGGAAGTGGTCATAATTGGATAAAAAATATTTCTGCTCATAAATAGTTCTCGGTAGAGTATTATTAGTCGTCACTGAAGTTTTTTGTTTGATCAGTTGATCTACATCAATCATTAGTCAAATTATTTTTAAAAAACAGCAGCTTTTTTTGACAGGTCTATGTAAAAACATGAATTTGTTAAATGGTTATTATACAAATATAAAAAAGATGGACAAACAAGAATCTGTAATCTGTGTATTTGTAATTTGTTACATGTTAATTCAAAATTAGAGTTAAAATGTTACTAAATGTGACATTTTTGTAAGTAAATTACGTTTGCCAGTTCTTGCTTGATACAAAACAGCTTATCATGGTCCGTGATTGTCATGTATAATTCTCCTCTCTATGATGCTCCATACATTGTTAATACAAAACCACATAGTACAGAGAGGGTGTAGTACATAGCAGAATGAGCTCGGAATTGCTTTGTTAAAATGACCATGAACTTTCTGGGAAAAGTAATTCCAAAAAAACGTCAAGCCGACCCTGACCAGTGAGGTGCCCTAGGCAGATACAGTGCCTTGCAAAAGTATTCAGCCCCCTTGAACTTTTCAACCTTTTGCCACATTTCAGGCTTTAAACATAACGATATGAAATTGTAATTTTTTGTGAAGAATCAACAACAAGCGGGACACAATCGTGAAGTGGAACGAAATTTATTGGATATTTTAAACTTTTTTTAGAAATAAAAAACTGAAAAGTGGGGCGTGCAATATTATTCAGCCCCCTTGCGTTAATACTTTGTAGCGCCACCTTTTGCTGCGATTACAGCTGCAAGTCGCTTGGTGTATGTCTCTATTAGTTTTGCACATCGAGATACTGAAATTTTTGCCCATTCTTCCTTGCAAAACAGCTCGAGCTCAGTGAGGTTGGATGGAGAGCGTTTGTGAACAGCAGTTTTCAGCTCTTTCCACAGATTCTCGATGGGATTCAGGTCTGGACTTTGACTTGGCCATTTTCACCTGGATACGTTTATTTGTGAACCATTCCATTGTAGATTTTGCTTTATGTTTTGGATCATTGTCTTGTTGGAAGATAAATCTCCGTCCCAGTCTCAGGTCTTTTGCAGACTGCAACAGGTTTTCTTCCAGAATGGTCCTGTATTTGGCTCCATCCATCTTCCCATCAATTTTAACCATCTTCCCTGTCCCTGCTGAAGAAAAGCAGGCCCAAACCATGATGCTGCCACCACCATGTTTGACAGTGGGGATGGTGTGTTCAGGGTGATGAGCTGTGTTGCTTTTATGCCAAACATAACGTTTTGCGTTGTGGCCAAAAAGTTCGATTTTGGTTTCATCTGACCAGAGCACCTTCTTCCACATGCTTGGTGTGTCTCCCAGGTGACTTTTTATAGATATCTTTGAGAAATGGCTTTCTTCTTGCCACTCTTCCATAAAGGCCAGATTTGTGCAGTGTACGACTGATTGTTGTCCTATGGACAGATTCTCCCACCTCAGCTGTAGATCTCTGCAGTTCATTCAGAGTGATCATGGGCCTCTTGGCTGCATCTCTGATCAGTCTTCTCCTTGTTTGAGCTGAAAGTTTAGAGGGACGGCCGGGTCTTGGTAGATTTGCAGTGGTCTGATACTCCCTTCATTTCAATATGATCGCTTGCACAGTGCTCCTTGAGATGTTTAAAGCTTGGGAAATCTTTTTGTATCCAAATTCGGCTTTAAACTTCTCCACAACAGTATCTCGGACCTGCCTGGTGTGTTTCTTGGTCTTCATGATGCTCTCTGCGCTTTAAACAGAACTCTGAGACTATCACAGAGCAGGTGCATTTATACGGAGACTTGATTACACACAGGTGGATTCTATTTATCACCATCAGTCATTTAGGTCAACATTGGATCATTCAGAGATCCTCACTGAACTTCTGGAGTGAGTTTGCTGCACTGAAAGTAAAGGGGCTGAATAATATTGCACGCCCCACTTTTCAGGTTTTTATTTCTAAAAAAAGTTTAAAATATCCAATAAATTTCGTTCCACTTCACAATTGTGTCGCACTTGTTATTGATTCTTCACAAAAAATTACAATTTCATATCTTTATGTTTAAAGCCTGAAATGTGGCAAAAGGTTGAAAAGTTCAAGGGGGCTGAATACTTTTGCAAGGCACTGTATTTGGCTGGTGCTCCTTGCATTATTAATTAAACAATCATTGTGTTTATAGACTCACACTGGCACATGACTTATTTACAAATTATAAGTACAATATAAATACAGTATAAATACTATATACATAAGGCTCAGAAAAATATCATATTTGGGTGCCAAAATTAGTAGTGATTTGAGTCTCTGTAGGATGTCAGAGCAGTGACTGCCAGACAAAAAACACAATAGACTACAACCATGCATTATAAATGTTAGTAAAATATGAGGAGCTTACTTTGACTGTAACTTATTTGTGTTCCAGAGACCAATGTGGAGCTGACATTTGATAAAGGTGGCAAAGCAGCGTTTCTGGATAAAAGTGATGTATGGCTTTGTGTATTTGCATACTAGAGTTTCAGGTTGCATTTGTTGACTCAACAATGAACTGTGTTAAGTGGCAATGGTTTTCCGATGTACCCATGTGGCTAAATTTATCACAGTAGAATGACTGTTTATCATGCAATACCATCCAAGGGCTCAAAGATTATGCACTGTTCTTAGTGGTTTCTGGCCTGGTCCTATAACACTCTGACCCACCTATAACACTTCCCTACAGGACTGCACCACAATGTACTTAACCTGGCTAATATAGTCACAAATGGTCAAAACAAATTTTGATTAGATTTTTTTCTTTTTAATTTGATTACATTTATATTTTAGTTGTTTAATACCATAACAATGTGAAATGTGTTCTCAGATTAGTAGGTGCTAGTCTTTTAGGAAATATTGCCAATGTGTATAATCCTGATTCATTTGTTATATTATAAGTGGAATGGGGGTTACAAATATGCATAAACAGAGGCATATTGATGCATATTGCAATTGTCACATCCTGAGGTAAAGCACAAGCTAAACATGCACATGTGAAGATAGTACATAAATTCTTTATTGATTTTCTCTTGTCTAGAATTGATGATAACACCAGAGGGTTTGTGCAGTATTTTCTTTGCAGCTACCAATATCTAGCAAAATACAACATAGTGAAGAGTTTCTGCATTCAAATGTCTTGTTATTTCTTATAAAAGTGCCCTTCAGGTCTTCAAGATATTTCCTTGGGGTTGGTTTTCTGTTTATGTACCTCAAAGTAGAGTAAACAGTTTACATACACTTGTAAGGGGTATGGAAGTCTTAAAATTTGGTTGTATATGTCTACGTTCATCTCTGCAACAAAGCAATCATCATGTAGAGATTAATATAGTATTACTATAGCACAATACATAACTTTAATTTGTATTTTTAAATGAAACAGTGAAATAATTAATTACAGACAGTAAGAAAGATAATAGTCTGAGAAAAATAAAGAAAATGAGTAAAGTGTAGATGTTTGTTGTAAAATACATTTTAACACATTCCAGTTTTAATGTGTTTTATTTATTTTGTTATTTTAATAATTTAATAATTATTTTATATGGTAATGAAATATTGAAGTGTTTGTTATAACAGTAAGATTTTAGAATTTTATTTGTGTATATTATTAAAACAAATATTTATCAATTATAATTTACAATGCTATTTATATTGTAAGAAAAATAGTTGTTGTTGTAGTGATTTGAAATATTTATCCAATAAGTGTAATAAGTATGAAGTGTAAATCAGAAGTGAAATTCAAATAATATGTAAAGTAGTCTTTCCGGACTCTATAGCCAACACAATTCTCATATACCTGTGGGTTTTGGAATGTTGCCTTTGAATTTAATCAGGAGCAAATATGTGTGTTTGTAATACTGCCACATACTGAGGTAAACACATTTTTTTATTACAAAACTTCTTTTGGGAAAATTGTTTAGAGTATGTTCTGGCACTAACTACAGGTTTATAGACTCACATGCATGTTAGTATATTATATAGCAAAAATGTTCATTGTCCAGCTTTAACCTCATTGCTGTTATACTGTACTATTTTCATTTTTATTTTACAGATTAATGAGAGATTAAGCTTTCAATCATCATGACATTTAAGGTGTATAATTCATCCTTCATTTCATCTAAAAATTCCAGCATCACTGAAGAAGACATCATTATCTTGTGTTCAACTGACATTTACTTTGGTGTGATGGTTGTAGCTATTTTAAACTTTCCCTTTAACATTTGTGCTCTGTGGCTCAGCGGAAGAACAATGACCAAACATAAAGGCTACAAATCCTCCAATGTGCTCAATCTTAGCATGGTTATTACAGCTGTTGTTTCATCTATACCTCAGGTTTTTTATTTTATTTCCTTTAAAATGTCAAGTGGGTTTGTATATAACATTGTAAACATCTTTGCTATTGCTTGCACACTTGCTCAGGCTCAGTTCCAAACCTGGATCTGCATGGAACAATATGTGGCAGTTATTTATCCAATCTTTTACTTGAAGCTAAAGCAGCGTAGGTATGGACTGGTGTTGGTCAGTTTTACATGGGCTTTATCCCTGGTTACAGGTGGTTTGTTTTTATTACTGGACTTTAGAAATGGTGTTTATGTATATATTATACCTATTTCTGCGCTGCTTGTTGTAATTTTGTTTTGCAGCGCGTCAACATTGGCAGCACTAAAACACTCAAGTCCAGGTGGGGGGCAGGGGAGAAATATGCACCTTAAAAAAATAAAGGCTTGTAAACTAATTGCATTCAACTTGGTGGTATTAATTATTCGTTTCTATCCATACATCTTTGTATCATGTCTGTATAAGCATCTGTCTCTAAATACATTATGTATAGCCAGCTCAATTACTGTATCTTTACTTTATTTTGGATCTGTTTTTCATTCCTTTCTCTACGTCTCACAGTCTATCAAACTGCCTTGCAACATGCTAGTCTAAAAGCATCTACTACTAGGAAAGTTAGACTAAAAGACTTTGGAATCCTTATAAGTCTAAAATCTTGCTTCTTGTAATTTTATATTAAAGCTCACTTCAGTGAAAAGCTAATCTATGTGATATTTATGTAAAATTAATAGTCAATAACACAGTAGGTAGAAATAATTGTCTATTTATTTGCATTTATTCTGATTTTCTTTATCTGTATATTGTATGTTGTGATGACCTTGGTGCAGGACTTTACCCTGTTGTGTGTTTTTATTCCCACACCTCCACCACCGCACAAGATAAAACCCGCAGCATCCCCACCAGACAGCGGCTAGGTGAGCCGACCCTCTACAGTAGCAAGTGGCTAATGCTAGCGGTAAAGTGCCGTGATAGCGAAAGTAAAAACATGACAATATTTTCGTTAAGTAAAATATAAAAATAACTAAAAGACCATGAAATATCAGAATACATGTAATCACAATACACAGTGAGTGCACAGCAAGGGATTTTGGGAATCTGTGTAACCTGCTTAATGTTACTAGACCTCTCTCTCTCCCTGTCTATATACAGTATATATACGTATATATATATTTAAAGGGGGGCCCAAATTTATTTTTTGCACTGCGGCCCATGAGATCCTAATTACGCCACTGAACTCTGTTGTCTTGCGTTGTGTTTTTATGTTTTTGTGATTTTATGAAAACTATACGTGGGGGCCCACAAGCAGCCATAGCCCCTGGGCCCACAGACAGGTTAAATCGCTTCTGCATATAGTAGTGCCGTTTTGTTTATTGATTAACTCTTGTAAACCAAAAGTAAGAACTTTATATTATATATGCTTAAAATGTGTTGTTTAGAGAAATATAAATAAAGTTATTATTGTACAATGTTTATTTATGCATTCATTCATCTACCATAAGCACAGAGAATGATCCTACCCCAAAAACACTGTGCACTGTGAACAGGGTGCTAGTGATTGCACACATTCACTTACTCACACTTACTGCTAGAGGCAATTTAAAGTAACTAGTCCACCTACAGACATGTTTTATGAGGTTGGTAAAAACCCAGGCATGCACATAAAGAACAAGCTCTATACAGACAGTAAACAATAGCCAGGTTTAATGGTGTCTTTACAAGTGCCCATGCTACTGGTGTTAACACAGTCCGATACCATGAGAAATGCTGTTTTTTAAACAAGTAAAATAGATCTTTTTTCTCATTTGTTTTAAAAAAAAGAACTTCCATTATTTTCAAAATCAGTTTTCTTCAGACCACATTTTTACTGTGGTTCTCATACCATCATGTTAGATTTGTACATTTTCTTTGCTTTTGTTATGTCTACCTCCTGCCTCTCTTTTGGTTTCTCAGTTTATCATCTTTACCTATTTAAGTTGTGTTCCCAATTAGTTTGTACACACCCTTTGTTTCCTTTCCTTTACTTTACATGGCATTGCCATATGCTTCAAAATAGCAATCACAAACAACCACAGAAAGTCAAATTTCATATGAGGTAGTGCATGGTTCAGCTGGAAGACTTAATTGTAAGACCTTAGTTGGAACCAAGTTCTTTGAAATTATCTATGGCACTCAGAGCCAGCTGTGGGAGTTTTTTCTATTCACAATGTAGCCTTCAAATACTTTAAATCTGATGATTACAACTGTATGGAGGGCGACTGTATCTGCACAGAAAATTAATTTTTAAACTTTTCTTTTAAGAATAATTTGTAACTTCATGCACCATCTTGTTCTAACTTAGGGTCAAAGATGAGCTAACACAAGCCTCTCTAGCACCTTCATTATATGGGACGTCAGAGCCAGTGGTCTAAAGTCATTAAGGACTTTGTGTTAACCTTGCTTGGCGACTGGAACAACACAAGATGTTTTCTACATAGTAGGGACTTTTTCCAAGCTGCAGTTCAGATTGATTATGCACTGCAGGATTTAACCCAGCTGCTTAGCACACAGATTCAGCATTTGGGGCTCAATACTATCAGAGTCAGTATTATTCATGTAAAGAGGAAAATCAGACAACAGTGACAACAGTGTTAAGCAGCTGAAGTCTTGTATCAAGCAATAATAGACACTTGCGATACCGCTACAGTTAGTAACCTTCTTACATTTAATGGTTCCCAACCCATTAGAATGTCTCAGAAAATATGATAAACACAGTGATGAACGTGCTTTAATCTCAACTTTTTGGAGTGTGTTCCAGACATTAAACTCTAAATGTGTTTATATTTTCAAAATACAATAAAGTTAATCATTGGAAATATTTTCTTTCTACTTTTGGCTGTTATATAAAGATTCAAAAGACTTAACAAATCAGATTCCTCTTTTTATTGCATTTTACAAAATATGCCAACGTTTCTGAAAACAGGGTTTGTATGTTTAGCCCAGATTTGTATGTTGTTTGTATGTTGGGTGGGATGAGGGGTTATAAATGTGCATAAACATCAGTTGGGCCATTTTAGCGAGTTAAAATTGAGTAATTTTTAAATGTAAATTGATAGTGGAATTTAAATAATATGTAAAGAAGTCCTTTCACTCTTTATAACCAACACAATTCTCATATACCTTAGGGAATTTTGGAATTTGGCCTAATCTGGAGCATATCTGGACATTTTTAAAACTACCACATCCTGAGGTAATTTGTTTCAGATTTAGGCCTAGATTTACAGTGGGGCCAAAAAGTATTTAGTCAGCCACTGATTGTGCAAGTTCTCCTACTTAGAAAGATGAGAGAGGTCTGTAATTTTCATCATAGGAACACTTCAACTATGAGAGACAAAATGAGAAAAAAAATCCAGGAAATCACATTGTAGGATTTTTAAAGAATTTATTTGTAAATGATGGTGGAAAATAAGTATTTGGTCAATAACAAACAAGCAAGATTTCTGGCTCTCACAGACCTGTAACTTCTTCTTTAAGAAGCTTTTCTGTCCTCCACTCGTTACCTGTATTAATGGCACCTGTTTGACCTCGTTATCTGTATAAAAGACACCTGTCCACAGCCTCAAACAGTCAGACTCCAAACTCAACCATGGCCAAGACCAAAGAACTGTCGAAGGACACCAGGAAGAAAATTGTAGACCTGCACCAGGCTGGGAAGAGTGAATCTACAATAGGTAAGCAGGTTGGTGTGAATAAATCAACTGTGGGAGCAATTGTAAGAAAATGGAAGACATACAAGACCATTGATAATCTCCCTTGGGGTCAAAATGATCATGAGAATGGTGAGCAAAAATCCCAGAACTACACGGAGGGACCTGATGAATGACCTGCAGAGAGCTGGGACCAAAGTAACAAAGGCTAAAATCCGTAAACACACTACGCCAAGAGGGACTCAAATCCTGCAGTGCCAGGTGTGTCCCCCTGCTTAAGCCAGTACATGTCCAGGCCCATCTGAAGTTTGCCAGAGAGCATATGGATGATCCAGAAGAGGATTGGGAGAATGTCATGTGGTCAGATGAAACCAAAATGGAACTTTTTGGTAAATACTCAACTCGTGTTTGGAGTAAGAAGAAGAACCCAAGAACACCATACCTACTGTGAAGCATGGGGGTGGAAACATCATGCTTTGGGGCTGTTTTTCTGCAAAGGGGACAGGACGACTGATCCGTGTTAAGGGAAGAATGAACAGGGCCATGTATCGTGAGATTTTAAGCCAAAACCTCCTTCCATCAGTGAGAGCATTGAAGATGGAACGTGGCTGGGTCTTCCAGCATGACAATGATCCCAAACACACCGCTCGGGCAACAAAGTAGTGGCTCCACAAAAAGCATTTCAAGGTCCTGGAGTGGCCTAGCCAGTCTCCAGACCTCAACCCCATAGAAAATTTGTGGAAGGAGTTGAAAGTCCGTGTTGCCCAGCGACAGCCCCAAAACATCACTGCTCTAGAGGAGATCTGCATGGAGTATTGGGCCAAAATACCAGCTACAGTGTGTGCAAACCTGGTGAAAAGGTTGAAAACCTGGAGGAAACGTTTGACCTCTGTCATTGCCAACAAAGGTTATGTTACAAAGTATTGAGTTGAACTTTTGTTATTGACCAAATACTTATTTTCCACCATAATTTACAAATAAATTCTTTAAAAATCCTACAATGTGATTTCCTGTATTTTTTTTTCTCATTTTGTCTCTCATAGTTGAAGTGTACCTATGATGAAAATTACAGACCTCTCTCATCTTTCTAAGTAGGAGAACTTGCACAATCAGTGACTGACTAAATACTTTTTGGCCCCACTGTATCTCTTTGTGTACAATATGACGATGATATCTCAGTATGCTAAATTATAAAAAAAACTATAGGTTTTTCACTAGAGAGAAACTAACAATATTGGTACAGTGTTACTTGACACGCTAAACATTTTTCTTTTTTTGTATTTGTATTTGAAGTCGTATTTTCTTTCTAAAAGGTAGTTCAACATCCCATTATAAACCATTTAAGCATTAACTAAAGTTGTTCTGAGCTTTTTATTAATTTCTTAATATAATATTTTATTTTGGCTCTTGTTCACTGGTTTCTAGGGCCTCAGTATTAATAATTTATTAAAACTCAAACTTAAATAAACTAGACTTACATTAATACAAAATATAAACAACTTGTTATATAAACCCTGTCCAGATTTAGTTTAACACAAGAAAGTATGTTTTTAAGGTAAACATGCTTTATAAAATGTAAAAAACCCAAACATTCCTGTTAATATAGCTTTGAGTAGCGTAATTTATTAGCAGCTACTTTTTTGGTAATTTTTCTAATCAATGCCTATTTACATCTGTCATTAGTCAAATGATCACCTGCTCAGAAAAATGCTGTTTTTGAAAGGTCCATGTAAAGAGATGACAGTAGCTACATTTACATTCATCTTAATAATCCAACTAGCTCAATTGGAATAGAATATATGTTTACACTAGTCTGTTCCGACTGAGGACATTCCGAATATACATTTCTGTCCGACTGAACGAGGTGGGTAAACCTTTATATAATCCAACAAATAGAATAGAAAATTAAATCACTATTAAATAGAAAGAATAATAGCCATGGAAACAGCTGTATTTGAGTATGTGCATTTGCGTCATAGTGGATGTTTACAAAGTGGATGAGTCCACCTTATTTTAAAGCAGTTTAACTGAAATCTCAGAGAACACACTGCTGCTCCTCTTACTCTGACTGGACTTGATAACATGATGCTTGTTGCTCATGATAACGTACACTAAGTGGTACTCTACATATGTGCATCATTTTGGATCGGATTACTTGTAGCATGCATGTAAACTCATCAGATTATTAATTAGAGTGTACATATAATCACCTCTGTCTTAACCTATAATCAGTATGAATTACATTCGATTAAAGAAAATATTTGCATGTAGAGTACACTGAACTTATTGTCGTGTTCACTAAACAATTCTGAGATATTCGACTGCCTCAAAGATTAAATTTTTTGTGCATGCTTTTTTGCTCACCATGGTTAAAAGGGAGGACATTTTAATTATAGTAGCTTTCCTATTAGTCTGGCCGGCTGTTTTTACTCTTGACCTATCTTATCAACAAGATGTTACTGCCAGTCACTGCATATGTTTTTGCTTTTTGCACAATTTTGTGTAAATGTTTAAAAATGTTAAGTGTAAAAAATCCCAAACCCAAGTGATTTAATTAATTTTATCTTAAATTAAAAAGTGAATCTGTTTAATTTTTATCATTTTTATCATATCTTTTATCATTTTGCTAAGTATGTTCTACTTTTACAGATTAAGCAAGCCCTAGAACATCATGTTAGGTAAAGTGGACAGCTTCTCCTTCACCTCATCCAATAATTCCAACTTTATTGTGTGTGCAACTAAAAACTACATTGGTATGATGGTTGGAGCCATTTTGCTTCTACCCATTACATTTTTCGTTTTGTGGCATGCCAGAGGAACAATGACCATACACAAAGGCTGTAATTTCTCGGATGTGCTCAATCTTAACCTGATTATTACATCTGTCATTTTATTTATATCACTGGTTTTTATATTATTCTATTTTTGGTTTTTAAACTGGTTTTTAATTTTCACTTCCATTTTATTTGCTATTGCTTGCATAGAGGCTCAAGCTCAATTCCAAACCTGGATCTGCATGGAACAATATCTGGCAGTTGTTCACCCAATATTTTACTTAAAGCTAAAGTTGTGTAGATATGGATTGGCATTGGCCAGTTTTACCTGGGTTATATCCTTGGTTTTAGCAGTTGTGTTTGTATTTCTGGACTTTAGCCGTGGTATTTATGTATTTCTTATACCTATTTCTGGACTGCTTATAGTAATGTTGTGTAGCGAGTGGCCCTGTCGTTGGGGGCAGTGTTGAGTCCTGGTGAGAGTATAAAGCTAACGAGTAAAAAGTGATGGCGTATACCACGCTCTGTTGAGGGTAGTGGGTGAGACGCCGAGAGTACCAGGTATGTAGGCGGGAAATTTGATTTGGTTTTAATAGATTTGCTTGTTGTTACCGTTCGTGTGGAGCGATAACAAAGCGTTATTATTATTTACCTCGTAGGTACTTGGATGTGGTGGCCAGTTGTGGTGAACGTTTTCTACAGAGGTAATTTGTGGGATTTTGGCTGGTGATTTTATAGTTGAGAATGTTATTAGCCGTTAAACGGGTTATATGTATTTTCACAGTGTGTGTGCGTGACGCAACTAGCAGTGGATATACTTCATATTGCCTCGTGTTAATTTGGAGTGAAGTGAATACGACTGGGACTCGTTTGTTTTAGTGCACCAATGAACTGTAACATTAAAGGCATTTAAACAGCGATTAAGGTATGTGCTTGTAGTAGCATTATAACATTAAAATGTATTTGAGCATAGAGCATGAACGATAAAATATTCTTAACGTGTTTAGCTAGGCTCTAAAGTATTGTTTTGTGTTTTTGTTTGTTTATTGTAGAATGCTGGAGTGAATGTAGAGCGTCAGCCGCTGTTCTTTTCTGCCTGTTTTCTTTGTTTTATGTGTGTTTTCTTTTGTATTTTGTAATTTTTATACGTAGGTAACCACATTTGTAATGTGGTTCTTTTAAAATTGTACCAGTGTAAAGCCACTTCCAGAGGAGTAAGCGGCTCCAGTAATAGTCTTACCCCAGCCAGACTAGTTTTAAAGCGTGTGGGAATTGTTCACTATAATTACATTGAATGTCCAATTGTGTAGTGGTCTTGCAGTGTTGGACTTAAAGGTTGAAGTGTAATGGAATACTTTGTGATTGGAGTGTATGTTGGGTACTCGATATGGTTAGTAATAGTATAGCACACATTAATAGTTCTGGCTAGAGGTGGACTACTGGGGTTGCTTTTATACACTAAATTGTTAATACTAATCCAAGTGGCGATCTTATTGTTTTTTAGTGTTATAATAAAGAACGTCATATTGATTTCTCTTTGTGACGGTGTATTTATTGGTTTGGACTGGAGTTCCCCTTATCTCCAGGTTTAAACTAAGGGGTGGCGTTGTCGGTTAATTTTATTTCTGGGATAGCCGTGCTACAATCTGGCGTTTGTCGGCAGGATTACGTGCGTGCTAATATTTTTTTCATTGTTTGATGTTAGTTATTTATTTTGTTGTTTTCTTTTTGGAAGTGGCTAAGTTTTATTTTTAAGGTTGTGTATATTTTGTTTGGCAGAAAAGAACAGTGGTTGACAAATAGGGGATCCAATGGAGGAAGAGATGGAACGACTACGGCAACAAGTGTTGCAGTTACAGACTGAAAATGCTCGTCTCGCTAGAGACCCTGTGCCAGGACCCTCACAGCGAGTTGAACGATCACCTGAAGCGATGGGACAGACTGTGTATATCACTAGAGAACGTAAATGTTCAGTGTTTTCTGGAAAGGGCCCTGTAGTGGTCGAAGATTGGGTTGGGGAAGTTAGACATTGTATTTCTGCACGTAATATGTCTAGCGGTGAAAGTGCTATTTTTATTTATGATCATTTGGAAGGTGAAGCTCGTACAGAAATTAAGTATAGGTCAGAAGAAGTTAGAAATAATGCAAAAAAATTTTTAGAGGTCCTTTTAGAGGTTTATGGATGTTCACAGTCTTATGTGGTTCTTCAACAGCAATTTTTTGATAGAAGACAGAAAGAGGGTGAGTCCTTGTATGAATTTTCCCATGCTCTCATGGCTTTGCTAGACAAGGTACAGAAAGCTAACTCTACGGCTGTGGCGGATTATCAGGTTGTCTTAAGAGATCAGTTCTGTGAAAATGTACGTGATCTTATGTTGCGTAGAGAGTTGAAACGCTTAATACGTGGTGATCTGTCTTTGTCCATGTTAAAAGTACGTCAAGAGGCCATTCGTTGGGTAGAGGAGGGACCGTTTAGGGCCCCAGTTGTGCGTGGTCCCCCACGTGTGTGTGAAGCTTCAGCCTCTGCTACATGTGAAGGTGTTTATACCACTCAAACCGAGCTTTCAGAGTTAAGAGACCTGGTTTTGAAACAGCAGGCTCAGTTAGATCTGATAGTCCGGTCTCTCAGGCCCTCCGGAGGACCTCCAAGTGAACCCAGAGCAGGGCGTGTGTTACTTCCCCGTACATCTGATGGAAGACCTATTTGTCTTAAGTGTAACCAGCCAGGTCATATAGCCAGACATTGTCGGCCTGCTAGAGTACCGCCACAGTCTCGTACTGACAGGGATGTTGTTGGTTCCAATGTGTCGGAAAACTGACACCCCCCACCGTGCAGAGTCACGCGGTGGGAGGGGTTGGTGGCGACTCTAGCATAGACATTTACCAGTGTCTAGTAGGTTCTTGTCCTACAATAGACGTTCTAGTGGGGGGTGTTAAAGTTCCCTGCTTAGTTGACACTGGTTCTATGGTGACAACATTAACAAATATGTTTTTTCATGAACGTTTTGCTATGGCAGAGAAGGAGAAACTTCGTAAGTGTGAATGGCTTGGGTTAAAGGCTGCTAATGGGCTCGATATTCTGTATAGTGGTTACTTGGAACTTGATGTAGAAGTTATGGGAAAATATATTCCAAATCGGGGTATATTGATTGTTGATGATCCAGCCAGTCCTGATGTTCAGTGCAAAAAGAGCATGATCCCTGGGGTTTTGGGAATGAACGTCATTGGGGAGTGTTATAGAGAATTGTTTAAAGAACATGGTACAGCTTTGTTTCAGACTCCCCCAGTGCAGTCGGCGGCCCCGGCACTCCAGCGTGCACTGCGCCATTGCCAGCAGATGGAGGCTATAGTACAAGCTGATGGCCCGAATAAGGTGCGAGTGCAGAGCAAGAATCCGTTTCGCATTCCAGCAGGTACGATGGTTTTGACTCCTGTTACATGCCCCCAGCTTTACTGTGTTACTAGTATGCAGTTTTTGTTGGAGCCTTTGAATCCACAGGAAGGTAGTTTACCTGATGGTATTTTAGTTTCCCCATCTCTGGTGCACTTTGAGAGAGGTACAGCCTATGTTCCCTTTTAATGTGGGACGTAGTGATGTGTGGCTGGTTCCTCGTCGTGTTCTTGGTACTATGCAGTTAGTTGACCTTGTAAGGGACCATGCTCCTGTAGATGTCCCATTAGGAGCAGATGGTAGGTTCTGTGTAGCTTCAGTGCTTGCTCATAATGTGGTGCCTGCATGCGTAGATTTTAACTCGCTAAAGCTTTCATCATTTGAGTACTTGTCTCTAGGAGAAGCTGCACAAGCAGAGGCATTACTGAATAAGTACCACATGGTTTTTGCTAAAGACGAAGGTGACCTTGGCTGTACCAGTTTGATAAGTCATGAGATTCCGATGCTGGATAACATTCCAGTTCGCCAACCTTATCGACGTATACCGCCTTCACAGTATGAGGCTGTTAAAGCCCATGTTAAGCAGCTCCTCGATAGTCAAGTCATAAGAGAAAGCAGTAGTCCTTATGCCTCTCCTATTGTGTTAGTTCAAAAGAAAGATGGAAGTATTCGGATGTGTGTTGATTACCGCCAGCTTAATGCTAAAACTCGTAAAGATGCTTATCCCTTACCCCGGATTGAGGAATCTTTGGATGCACTCACAGGGGCTAAGTGGTTTTCAACTTTAGATTTAGCTAGTGGGTATAACCAAGTGCCTGTGGCAGAGGGGGATCGGGCGAAGACTGCCTTTTGTACCCCATTTGGGTTGTTCGAATTTAATCGGATGCCCTTTGGGCTTTGTAATGCACCTGGCACATTCCAGCGGTTAATGGAGCGGATGTTTGGGGATGAACGATATCAATCTGTACTACTTTATTTAGATGACGTTATTGTCTTCTCCAGTAATGTTCAGCAACATCTTGAGAGGCTTGAGACTGTATTTTCTCGTTTTAAACAACAGGGCCTTAAAGTGAAGTTGGAAAAGTGCTGTTTCTTTCAGAGAGAAGTGAAATATCTGGGGCATGTGGTTTCTGGGCAGGGTGTATCAACAGACCCAGACAAAGTGGCAGCTGTGCGGGATTGGAGAAGACCTACTTGTTTGGCGGAATTGCGTTCATTCCTTGGGTTTGCCAGTTATTATCGTAGATTTGTGGATGGGTTTGCTAACATGGCAGCACCCCTGCACCGCCTTGTTAGCCAGTTGGTTGGGACCCGGAAAAAGGGTAAAACCCCTAATATTCCACTCGTAGATAGATGGGATTTGGAATGTGAAGAAGCCTTTGAGCGGTTGAAGACCGCTTTGATTTCAGCGCCGGTTTTGGCATATGCTGATTTTCAGAAGCCCTTTATCCTTGAGATTGATGCCAGTCATTGTGGGCTTGGAGCAGTGCTCTCACAGGAGCAGGAGGGGCAACGGAGGCCAGTTGCCTTTGCAAGCAGAAGTCTTAAGCCCACAGAACGGAATATGAATAATTATAGCTCCATGAAGTTGGAATTTGTAGCATTGAAATGGGCAGTTACTGAAAAGTTCCGTGAATATTTGCTTGGAAACTTTTGTGTGGTTTTATACCGATAATAATCCACTCAGTTATTATCAGACAGCTAAGTTGGGAGCGGTCGAACAACGTTGGGCCTCTGAGTTGGCCTCTTTTAATTTGGATGTGCGGTACCGGCCTGGAAGAGTCAACACAAATGCTGACGCATTGTCGCGCCAGCAGGTGGATCATGTGCATTCAGAGACACCAGTACAGGCCCCAACGTTGGAAACGGCCTTTGCAGTAGGATCATGTCCAAATCAGGGGGCGACTCAAGTTGAAATTGTAGCGCTTCCAGGGCGCTCCCGGGCGGATCTGGCCATATTGCAAGCTCAAGACCTAGTTATCGGCCCTGTTTTGGAGTTGTGGAGAAGTGGGGTTCTGCCAGAGCACAGAGAGAGAAGTATGTTGTCTCGGGAAAGCCAGGAGCTGGTAAGACAGTGGGATCGATTGGTAGAGCAAGAGGGTGCAGTCTATCGTCGGGTCTATTCATCAGATGCAGGCAAAGAGATTTTGCAGTTAATTCTTCCACTAAGGTTACAGAGAGAAATGTTTTGTAGTCTTCATGACGCCCAAGGCCACCAGGGGGTAGAACGGACCCGTCAACTCTTGCGAGCGAGGTGTTATTGGCCAGGTATGACGAGAGACGTGGAGCAGTGGTGTAAAGAGTGTGAGCGGTGTGTGGTAGCCAAAGCGGTTCAGCCTAAGGTGCATGCCTTTAGGGGAAATTTGTTGGCGTCACAGCCACATGATCTTGGCAATAGACTTTACGGTGATTGAGCCAGCAAGTGATGGTAGAGAGAATGTTTTGATTCTGACCGATGTGTTTTCTAAATATACTCAAGCCATCCCTACTAAAGACCAGCGTGCTGCCACTGTAGCAGATGTTTTGGTGAAGCACTGGTTTTATTTGTTTGGTGTGCCACAAAGGATTCATTCTGATCAAGGCCGGAATTTTGAGAGCTTACTTATTCAACAGCTTTGTAAGATCTATGGAATAAAAAAGACCCGAACTACCCCATACCACCCCCAAGGTAATGGGCAGTGCGAACGGTTCAATAGAACATTGCATGATTTGCTCCGGACATTACCTATCGAGCAGAAGCGATATTGGCCTAGGTATTTGCCTCAAGTCCTTTTTGCTTATAATACCTCTGTCCATCAGTCTACCGGTAAGAGCCCTTATTATTTGATGTTTGGTAAAGAGCCACAGTTACCAGCCGACTTTTTGTTGGGACAGACGCAGGATCCTGTAATGGAAGGGGGAGTAGAAGAGTGGGTGGATGAGCACCAGCAGCGCTTGAGACTTGCTTATCAGCAAGCACGTCAGCAATTGGAAGCACAGGCTGAGCGACGTAATCGGGCATATAATGCCCATGCTGTTGGTCCAGACCTACGAGAGGGACAGTTGGTGTATCTTAGAAAGCGTAATGTTCAAGGTCGGAACAAAATCCAAGATTATTGGGATTCAGTTGTGTATCGGATTGAAAAAGCACCACAAGGGAATGGGGTAGTATATTCAGTCACCCCTGCCCATCAACAAGGTCCCATTAGACATGTACATAGATCCGAAATTCGTCCTGTAGTCGGTGCTGCTCTGCAAAGTAACGTGGAACTGGAGGAGCTGGTTGATCATGGCGATCAAGAGGGTGAACCATGTTCGCACAATGAGTCTGAAGAAGAGGAGTGGGTTCTTCAGGCTGTTGGGGCACAGAGTGTAGCCCCTAGTGACCCAGTGAATATTGTGGGACTGGCAGGGCAGGGACCACAAGGAGGTGAATCGGAGACCGAGATGGTACCTACTGGAGGCGAAAGCCTGTTGTTAGAAGAGATTGAGCCAGGGCTCAGGCGGACAACTCGAGCAACAGCTGGTCAACATGCAAACCCGTATAGGCTTCCACGATCTATAGCCCAGCAAAGGGAAAATTGAAGGCCGGATATTGATTTGATGTCTTATTGTGCTCTCGTGTACCAGTTAATAACAGTTATTTTTTATTGTCAGTTCATCGCCGGGTCGACGATGCATTTGGAGGGGGTGGAATGTAGCGAGTGGCCCTGTCGTTGGGGGCAGTGTTGAGTCCTGGTGAGAGTATAAAGCTAACGAGTAAAAAGTGATGGCGTATACCACGCTCTGTTGAGGGTAGTGGGTGAGACGCCGAGAGTACCAGGTATGTAGGCGGGAAATTTGATTTGGTTTTAATAGATTTGCTTGTTGTTACCGTTCGTGTGGAGCGATAACAAAGCGTTATTATTATTTACCTCGTAGGTACTTGGATGTGGTGGCCAGTTGTGGTGAACGTTTTCTACAGAGGTAATTTGTGGGATTTTGGCTGGTGATTTTATAGTTGAGAATGTTATTAGCCGTTAAACGGGTTATATGTATTTTCACAGTGTGTGTGCGTGACGCAACTAGCAGTGGATATACTTCATATTGCCTCGTGTTAATTTGGAGTGAAGTGAATACGACTGGGACTCGTTTGTTTTAGTGCACCAATGAACTGTAACATTAAAGGCATTTAAACAGCGATTAAGGTATGTGCTTGTAGTAGCATTATAACATTAAAATGTATTTGAGCATAGAGCATGAATGATAAAATATTCTTAACGTGTTTAGCTAGGCTCTAAAGTATTGTTTTGTGTTTTTGTTTGTTTATTGTAGAATGCTGGAGTGAATGTAGAGCGTCAGCCGCTGTTCTTTTCTGCCTGTTTTCTTTGTTTTATGTGTGTTTTCTTTTGTATTTTGTAATTTTTATACGTAGGTAACCACATTTGTAATGTGGTTCTTTTAAAATTGTACCAGTGTAAAGCCACTTCCAGAGGAGTAAGCGGCTCCAGTAATAGTCTTACCCCAGCCAGACTAGTTTTAAAGCGTGTGGGAATTGTTCACTATAATTACATTGAATGTCCAATTGTGTAGTGGTCTTGCAGTGTTGGACTTAAAGGTTGAAGTGTAATGGAATACTTTGTGATTGGAGTGTATGTTGGGTACTCGATATGGTTAGTAATAGTATAGCACACATTAATAGTTCTGGCTAGAGGTGGACTACTGGGGTTGCTTTTATACACTAAATTGTTAATACTAATCCAAGTGGCGATCTTATTGTTTTTTAGTGTTATAATAAAGAACGTCATATTGATTTCTCTTTGTGACGGTGTATTTATTGGTTTGGACTGGAGTTCCCCTTATCTCCAGGTTTAAACTAAGGGGTGGCGTTGTCGGTTAATTTTATTTCTGGGATAGCCGTGCTACAGTTGTTTTGCAGTGTAGCGACACTGGCAACATTAAAGCAACCCAGTCCCGGTGAGGGGCAGAGAAGGGAAATGCATCTTAAAAAAGTAAAGGCTTTTAAAACCATTACATTAACCCTGGTGGTATTTATTTTTCGTTTTTATCCATACATCGGAGTAACACTTCTGTGGTACCGTCTGCCTTTTGAAATATACTGTATAGCTAATACAATTGCTTTATCCTTAATGTATTTTGGATCTATTGTTCATGCACTTCTCTACATTTCACGATTTATGAAAATACTGTGGCGCCGGCGAGTAGGAAGGATAGCGTCGGGGCCACGAGCGATCTGCCTTTGGCAGTTCACTCAGTGGTTTTGGGACAGACACCCATTCATACACACAAACATTCATACAACAGACAAACATATAAGCTACTTACCCAGCCCTTACCGCAGCCACCCTACTGGGTAAAGCCTGTGCTGGGCCCCTAGTGGCGACGCTACATTGCCCCCTCCCTAATGGTCAACCGACCCGGTGACCAACTCACCAGCGTTCACTGGGTGGCTCCTCGGCCGAACCGCACCCCATTACACTGCCGAGTCGCCGTTGTACCCACTGCTGCACCTGGCTTACTGGAATGCCCCCGCAGCAGTACCTGGGCTAGCGCAATCGGACAGACCGGGCATATTGGCCCACCGAACCACCAGAGCCACCCAAACACCACAATCCCACTTCTGACATCAATGTGGCGCCGGCGAGTAGGAAGGATAGCGTCGGGGCCACGAGCGATCTGCTTTTGGCAGTTCACTCAGTGGTTTTGGGACAGACACCCATTCATACACACAGACATTCATACAACAGACAAACATATAAACTACTTACCCAGCCCTTACCGCAGCCACCCTACTCCCAACACCGGGATACACGGCTACGGTGAGCTTAGACACCACTGCTGCAAGGCTTTCTGGGTAAAGCCTGTGCTGGGTTTAAAAGCATCATGCTGGGAAAGATAGGCTTAAAATCTGTTTACATGTTTACGAGTTATTTTAAAGTTCTTTCTTTGTATATTGTCTGTAGTAACTGGCTGGGTGCCAGTACAAGTTTACAAGGCTAAAGGTTATAAGGTTCTGTAGTTTTGTTATACAGTATACAGTCATTTTCTTGTTTAATGACATACTGTTGTATATCAAAGGTAAAAACTACTGTAGGCTTTATGCTAGAAATTTATATTGTATATAAATATTGTTTCACACTGTGGTGACATTAGCAACACTAAAGTAATCCAGACCAGGTGTAAAGTGCTGAGAAATATGCACTTTAAAAAAATAAAGGCTTTTAAAATCATTACATTGAGCCTGGTATTTATTATTTCATTATCCTCACTTAACTCTGGATCTGTCATTCATGCACTTCTTAACATTTACGATTTATTAAAATGCAATGCAACATGCAGGTGTAAAGGCAACTTCTACTAGAAAGAGTAGGTTTAACTGTTTGGAATGTTTATGTTTCTGACACTTATTATTCTATAACACAAATCACTGATTATTTTAGAATAAACATTTAAGTTATTATATACTGGAGCCCACTTCAATCAAAATATTAAATTTAATATCTAATTGTTAAACAATACTAATACAGTTCAAAAATATTGTTTATGTTATTGTTCTTTTTTATATATTGCCTTACCTGGGTGCAAGTATCAGTTTATATGAATAATTAAATTTGTGTTAGATTTCTGTTCTGTAGTTCTGGGGTGCGTTTCCCAAAAAGTTCGTAACACTAAGTACTTTGTAACCTCGAACTTACGAACATTCTTAAATTTACGAGTGTTTACCAAAACCCTTCGTAACTAACGTAGTACTTACAATCATTCGTAAATTATGAGTAGTCTGACCCATTCGTAACTCACTAAGTACTTTGTAACTGGAAGTTTGCGTGCACAAAAACGATAAAAGCAGCTAATTTGCTTTTTTTTTTTTAATCACGGACGTACTGGTTCTATGAACAGCAACAGAACCATTATAAAAATAAAAAAATAATAAACATAAATGTATTCATTTAATCATTTTATTAACGTGAGAAGATTATATAATGTTTTTTTAAGTACATGAGTTCATTTGTTGGTGTACACATTTAAATAAAGAAAAAAAAAAAATGTCAGTGTTATAATAGCGGTAATAGTAAATCAGTCAATATATTCTTTGTGAAGTACAGGCAACAAAATGGCCTACTAAGCTTGTTATCACTTAACCAATCAAATTGACTAATTAATTATTTGCTCAAATAAGTAACCTGGAGTAGGGCTAGTACGAAGCACTTGTGTGATAGTTACCCAAAGTAAGGCACTGCATAGTACTTATGTGATAAACATGGCAGCTCTGCAAAGAATATTATTTCTTAATCAGAGACACCATTTAAGACGACGTCGACGTAATCCAAGAGACCGGGTAGTTCGTCTGAATGCAGCTCATCGTTTAAATATCAACCCATTACATCTTTCTGATGATGTGCTGTGTGACAGATACCGGCTTTCTAGGGGTGAAATCATGACGCTACTTGGCCTAGTGCAGGAGGAGTTGACAAGAACAACCAGGAGAAATTTTGCCCTTAGCCCAACCATACAGCTACTAACGGCTCTTCGATTTTATGCCACAGGTGGATTTTCGCAGACTCTTGGTGATGGCCATAGGCTAAGCAAAGCAGCTGTGTCAAAATGTGTGCATGCTGTCACTAAAGCACTGCTGCGCCATGCACCAACATATATAACATTTCCACAAACCAGGGATGCATTGCATGAAACCAAAACAGGTTTTCATGCAATTGCAAACATTCCTGGAGTTGTTGGTGCAGTGGATGGCACACTGATACCCATACACACTCCCAGCCTTTTGAGTCCAAACTACATCTGCCGTAAAGGCTACTCAGCGTTGAATGTACAAGTTGTATGTAACCATCAAGGCCTCTTTACGGACATAGTGGCCAAGTGGCCTGGAAGCACTCATGACTCCTTCATCTGGGCCAATTCTGGAGTGTGTCAGATGGCAAGAAACAGTGCTTTTGCTGGTGGGTATGTACTGGGTGACAGAGTTATCCACTTCGAAGCTACCTTCTCACTCCTGTGTTGTATTTCCAGACCGAGGCTGAGGAGAGATACAACATGGCACACAGCAGAACACGTAGTATTGTTGAAAGAGCTTTGGGCATTCGGAAAATGCGTTTTCAGTGCCTACACAAATCATCAGGGGGGCTTAGGTGTTCACCAGAACGCAGCTGTGCCATCATTGCTGTATGTGCTATGCTGCACAACATAGCAGTTCATGCTGGTATAAGCCTTCCTGATGAGGAAGATGAAGAAGTTGAGGAGAGAGAAGTCAACATTCCTGTTCCTGCCGAATTACCAGGAGAGACAAGAGGACTTTACCAGGCTGGCTTGGAAACACGAAGGCAAATAATAAACAATGTTTTTGTCTAAAGTCTATAAACAAATATTTGGATAAGTGAGTTGTTGTTAAGTTGTTGTAAAAAAAAAAAATAAGGACACTAAGGCATTTTGTGCAAGTTGGCAGTAAACTTTATTTGTGCTCACCACTTGCAAGAAAAATAATAAATATGCATTGAAAAAAAAATGGCCTTGAATATTTGTATCTTCTACACAGAGTCTGTAGTAGTGGGGTCTGGAAAGAAAATTATAAAGTAAATAACACTGTGACAAAATGTGAAGCATTGTATAGATCCTTTAGTCAAATATCTGTATAGTCTATTTACATTTACTATTGCTATTTGTACCTCACCTTGTTCAGAGGGCAGTATAATTGGCACAGAAATAGATGGCCTGGTTAATTGAAACTCAGCCATAGACAGTTGCTTGGCCATGATGTCAAGTTTGGCCCTCTTCAGTTCAACCAACTCCTTGTGTTGTCTCTCTCTCTGTTGCTGTTTTTCCCACATTAGCTCTAGCCGCTCCTTTTCTAATTGAAGCCTTTCTCTTTCCAGGGCTATTAACTCCTCACTACACATACAGTGTATCACAAAAGTGAGTACACCCCTCACATTTCTGCAAATATTTGATTATATCTTTTCATGGGACAACACTATAGAAATAAAACTTGGATATAACTTAGAGTAGTCAGTGTACAACTTGTATAGCAGTGTAGATTTACTGTCTTCTGAAAATAACTCAACACACAGCCATTAATGTCTAAATGGCTGGCAACATAAGTGAGTACACCCCACAGTGAACATGTCCAAATTGTGCCCAAAGTGTCAATATTTTGTGTGACCACCATTATTATCCAGCACTGCCTTAACCCTCCTGGGCATGGAATTCACCAGAGCTGCACAGGTTGCTACTGGAATCCTCTTCCACTCCTCCATGATGACATCACGGAGCTGGTGGATGTTAGACAGCTTGTTCTTCTCCACCTTCCACTTGAGGATGCGCCACAGGTGCTCAATTGGGTTTAGTCCATCACCTTTACCTTCAGCTTCCTCAGCAAGGCAGTTGTCATCTTGGAGGTTGTGTTTGGGGTCGTTATTTTGTTGGAAAACTGCCATGAGGCCCAGTTTTCGAAGGGAGGGGATCATGCTCTGTTTCAGAATGTCACAGTACATGTTGGAATTCATGTTTCCCTCAATAAACTGCAGCTCCCCAGTGCCAGCAACACTCATGCAGCCCAAGACCATGATGCTACCACCACCATGCTTGACTGTAGGCAAGATACAGTTGTCTTGGTACTTCTCACCAGGGCGCCGCCACACATGCTGGACACCATCTGAGCCAAACAAGTTTATCTTGGTCTCGTCAGACCACAGGGAATTCCAGTAATCCATGTTCTTGGACTGCTTGTCTTCAGCAAACTGTTTGCGGGCTTTCTTGTGCGTCAGCTTCCTTCCGGCATGACGACCATGCAGACCGAGTTGATGCAGTGTGCGGCGTATGGTCTGAGCACTGACAGGCTGACCTCCCACGTCTTCAACCTCTGCAGCAATGCTGGCAGCACTCATGTGTCTGTTTTTTAAAGCCAACCTCTGGATATGACGCCGAACACGTGGACTCAACTTCTTTGGTCGACCCTGGCGAAGCCTGTTCCGAGTGGAACCTGTCCTGGAAAACCGCTGTATGACCTTGGCCACCATGCTGTAGCTCAGTTTCAGGATGTTAGCAATCTTCTTATAGCCCAGGCCATCTTTGTGGAGAGCAACAATTCTATTTCTCACATCCTCAGAGAGTTCTTTGCCATGAGGTGCCATGTTGAATATCCAGTGGCCAGTATGAGAGAATTGTACCCAAAACACCAAATTTAACAGCCCTGCTCCCCATTTACACCTGGGACCTTGACACATGACACCAGGGAGGGACAACGACACATTTGGGCACAATTTGGACATGTTCACTGTGGGGTGTACTCACTTATGTTGCCAGATATTTAGACATTAATGGCTGTGTGTTGAGTTATTTTCAGAAGACAGTAAATCTACACTGCTATACAAGTTGTACACTGACTACTCTAAGTTATATCCAAGTTTCATGTCTATAGTGTTGTCCCATGAAAAGATATAATGAAATATTTGCAGAAATGTGAGGGGTGTACTCACTTTTGTGATACACTGTACATGTATTTTTTGGAGTCTGTAGATCTTGTGGAGGCATTTGACTAGGCTGAGCAGAGGAAGGCCCAGGAGATGACCCAGGACTACTGCAAGAAGAAGGTTCCACAGGGGATGTAGGCTGAGGTGGGGTAGATGGAAGCTTGTTTAAACATAAATCAACTCCTCCAGAGATCCCTTCAGTAGCTATTGGGCCTAATATTCCCAGTGCTTTTTCCTCTTCCACAGTAAAGGCTATTTCTGATAAGTGACCTCCACCAGTCTTAGCCCTCTCTTTCCTGAGCTGTGCCCCTTTCCTTTTAGCATGACTTGCAGTCATGCCATTTTTTACGGATGTCAATGCCAGATCTGTTTGTAGAATTACAAGCACTGATGTTCCTGGCAATATCCTCCCATTTCTTTTTCTTTATTAGTTGAACTTCCCCGTGCTTTGGAAAATAGTGTTGTTTGGGTTTTTTCAATTTCATCAAGCATTTGAGTAAGTTCGCTTTGAGAAAAAATTCTTTCGCGCTGTCGGCTTGCCATGCTTCTGCATAGATGCATGGAAGGTTAATTGTGCACCTATTTATAAGTTTGGTATGCAGTAGATAGTAATTGCAAATGTAGTTTTTTTTTCATGCTTTTTATACCAGTAATTTAAAGACTTATTGGTTATTGTTCTTATAGTTTAAAAAATATTTATGAATTATTTGCTTTCCGTGATATAATAATGAGAAATGTAGAGTAATCTGCGATTCAGTTTTCGGCTAAAGGTGCCTTTCCAGTGGAGATGCAGAGGCCGAGTCAGTTAAGAACTACTTACAACTCGTTCGTAGTTGCGGAGACTTACGAGGGTTTTTGGGAAACACTCGCACAATTGGCGTTCTTAAAGTTACGACGTTCTTAAAGTTGTTCGTAAATCGCTAAGATCAATCGTTATCGGGAAACGCACCCCTGTTCTGCAGTCATAAAAATAGAAAAATATAACTGTACTACGAGATCTGACCCAGTGTTCATAATGACCCGAATAGGTCAGTGAATGCTGTTTTTCATTTATCCCCCTGAGATTGTAGGCACTGAACACATCCAACTTGAAAAACAGGCCTGCTGCAGTGACTTAAAAGCTAAGTTCCTTGAGTGGCTGTTTTAAATGGTGAGTTTGTTCAACCACAGTAGTTTATAACAAAGCGTAGTATATCACAACACTGGACATCTTACCAGCTGGGTCTATAGCTAAATAAAGACATTGCGGAGCTGACCAGGCTTCAATAAATAGCCACAGATTCAGCTACACCGTATTTGTGCTAATGACCACTGTAACCTCTGGGATTTGTAATCTTTTTAGAACTACAAGAGGTCACTCTGCACACGGTCAAGGAGCACGACACATTACAGTTGGGATCCAGTGGTCAAATCTCCAGCAGTGTAATGGGCTGATTGTGTGTGACTGCATTATGCACAGTAATTCTGGGGAAAGAATTATATAGTAATTTTATTACACAGTTGACTGATTAGCTGTAATTTTAAAAGGCACACACTTTGTTCCTTAAGTGTTCTCAATTTATGCTGCATTGTCAGGACAAAAAACAAGCCTTGAAGTTCAAATAACTGTGGATCTCTGAGATTAAATTGTGTCAACACATAGATCAGGGCAATAATATAAATTATATCTAATGATTTGAGCTTTCCCAGGAGCACAGTGACCACAAACTATTAAAAAAACACCTGTACATATTGAACATATTAAAAAAAAATAACACAATAAAATGTGCAAAACAAAATGAGCTCTGAATACTTTCTATATTTAATCTATATTGTTGTGGAAAAATATAGTCAGATGATAAAAGAAAACAAAGATTACAAGTGACTGCATTGTAGAATTTATTAGCATGATCATGGGTTCTTACAGCATTGTATGAACTAAAGAACAAAGAACAGAACTGTGGGCATCTCTTTATACTGCTCTAGTTACTTTACAGTTTCAACATAATTGTTGTTCCTTATCTGCTTACAAATCTTAGACTCCCAGCCACACCTCAAGCAATAATCATGACTATACGAATTTAATGCACAAGCAGCATAATGCTATTCAGGTTATAGTTAACATAAAATCTAATTTTCCATAACATATATCATGAGTGATTTAGTTTTAATTAATTACAAGTAAAAAGGGATTTGCAAATGACTGTCTGATTTATTAAAACACTGTCTGATTTATTTACTGTTCCAACTATAAATATTTTTATAATAACCCTGTCCATGCTTGGTTTAATACAGGCATGTATGTTGTTTTTCATAAAGACAGCACTGTTAATACATTATCATCATCATAATAATAATAATAGTAATAATAATAATAATAATAATAATAATAATAATAATATATAACAAGTATTTTTGTTGATAAATATATAGTACTGGGTAGGCTGAGACTGATCGTTGATCACTCCCATCTAAACACATCATTAGTCAAATAATCACCTGCTCTAAGAAAAATGCAGTTTTTTGAAAGGTATAAATAACATTAATTTCTCAATATAGTTTTAGACACAATATATTATGCATGTAGTACAGAACTTCCAAAATCAAGTTGTAGATTTACAAACATTAATTTAAAAAGTCAATATTACCAGTCACTAAGATGCTCGGAACAACCCAGATTTACTTATAAAACTGATTGACACCTAAAAGATAGTTTATTTGTTTTTTAGTATATACTGTTTTTAGTTGCACAAAACTGTATGTTAATTAAAAATGTAATAACATGATGACAATAAATATGATGACTATACGAGAGCTATAAATGTATTAGTTTTTAGGTGTATAGTCCTGATTTGTTTGTTGGGTGGGATGAGGGCTTACAAATGTGTGTTAACATCAGCTAAATCATTGCAGACATTTCTGAGTAAGTATGAAATGCAAATTAGTAGTGGAATTGAAATATAATTTAAAAGAGTCGTTCCAATCTCTATAACCAACACATTTCTCATACACATTAAAAAGGACAGAACCGAGGTCTATAAACATTGTCTGTGAATGTGTTGGCTTTATCTGGAGCATAATTTTACATATCTGTTTTCACATCCTGAGGTAAATCTTTTTTTTAATCAATATGCTTGTTTAAATCAAGAGGCCAGAAGATATTTTGGAACATTTTGAACAGCCAGAAATTTTCGTTTAAGATTCATATTAAATGAAGTGAATTGCTCTGTGTGTGTGTTTGTGTGTGTGTGTGTATATATATATATATATATATATATATATACACAGTGTATCACAAAAGTGAGTACACCCCTCACATTTCTGCAAATATTTTATTATATCTTTTCATGGGACAACACTATAGAAATAAAACTTGGTTATAACTTAGAGTAGTCAGTGTACAACTTGTATAGCAGTGTAGATTTACTGTCTTCTGAAAATAACTCAACACACAGCCATTAATGTCTAAATAGCTGGCAACATAAGTGAGTACACCCCACAGTGAACATGTCCAAATTGTGCCCAAAGTGTCAATATTTTGTGTGACCACCATTATTATCCAGCACTGCCTTAACCCTCCTGGGCATGGAATTCACCAGAGCTGCACAGGTTGCTACTGGAATCCTCTTCCACGCCTCCATGATGACATCACGGAGCTGGTGGATATTAGACACCTTGAACTCCTCCACCTTCCACTTGAGGATGCGCCACAGGTGCTCAATTGGGTTTAGTCCATCACCTTTACCTTCAGCTTCCTCAGCAAGGCAGTTGTCATCTTGGAGGTTGTGTTTGGGGTCGTTATCCTGTTGGAAAACTGCCATGAGGCCCAGTTTTCGAAGGGAGGGGATCATGCTCTGTTTCAGAATGTCACAGTACATGTTGGAATTCATGTTTCCCTCAATGAACTGCAGCTCCCCAGTGCCAGCAACACTCATGCAGCCCAAGACCATGATGCTACCACCACCATGCTTGACTGTAGGCAAGATACAGTTGTCTTGGTACTTCTCACCAGGGCGCCGCCACACATGCTGGACACCATCTGAGCCAAACAAGTTTATCTTGGTCTCGTCAGACCACAGGGCATTCCAGTAATCCATGTTCTTGGACTGCTTGTCTTCAGCAAACTGTTTGCGGGCTTTCTTGTGCGTCAGCTTCCTTCTGGGATGACGACCATGCAGACCGAGTTGATGCAGTGTGCGGCGTATGGTCTGAGCACTGACAGGCTGACCTCCCACGTCTTCAACCTCTGCAGCAATGCTGGCAGCACTCATGTGTCTATTTTTTAAAGCCAACCTCTGGATATGACGCCGAACACGTGGACTCAACTTCTTTGGTCGACCCTGGCGAAGCCTGTTCCGAGTGGAACCTGTCCTGGAAAACCGCTGTATGACCTTGGCCACCATGCTGTAGCTCAGTTTCAGGGTGTTAGCAATCTTCTTATAGCCCAGGCCATCTTTATGGAGAGCAACAATTCTATTTCTCACATCCTCAGAGAGTTCTTTGCCATGAGGTGCCATGTTGAATATCCAGTGGCCAGTATGAGAGAATTGTACCCAAAACACCAAATTTAACAGCCCTGCTCCCCATTTACACCTGGGACCTTGACACTTGACACCAGGGAGGGACAACGACACATTTGGGCACAATTTGGACATGTTCACTGTGGGGTGTACTCACTTATGTTGCCAGCTATTTAGACATTAATGGCTGTGTGTTGAGTTATTTTCAGAGGACAGTAAATCTTCACTGCTATACAAGCTGTACACTGACTACTCTAAGTTATATCCAAGTTTCATGTCTATAGTGTTGTCCCATGAAAAGATATAATGAAATATTTGCAGAAATGTGAGGGGTGTACTCACTTTTGTGATTCACTGTATATATATATATATATATATATATATATATATATATATATATATATATATATATATATATACAGTGAATCACAAAAGTGAGTACACCCCTCACATTTCTGCAAATATTTCATTATATCTTTTCATGGGACAACACTATAGACATGAAACTTGGATATAACTTTATATATATATATATATATATATACTAATATATAGGATTAATGTTGGTAAACTGCAACAACTGGTTATTAAAAAAAAAATTTTCATTTAGTGTGTATAGCTTTATGTGATCTTTTTTTTTAATAAGGGGGCAGTGGGTTTATGTGTTTAACTAATGTGATGCTATGATTGTAATATTAATTATGTGGTAGGGACACTGTATTGAATGAAGACTTTAATTTAATTTATTAAATAAATAGTACAATAACATACCTAAGCAATATTTTATAAAATCTTTCTCCTGTTTTATTTACACAATTTGTCTTATAACATTTAAATAATAACAAAAACTGTTAAAATCAATAGAAAAAAAATACATGATAAACTTGAATAACAGGGCTGATACCATGATTTAGTACTTTGTAGAGTCTCCTTTTGCCTTTAAGTCTGTTTGGATATGTCTACTTTAACTGTCTAGTAGAGGACCATATGTTTTTCTCAAGAATTTGGATATATTTGAAGCATCTATTTTCCCTTAAATCTTGACCAATTACACAGTTGCCCAGCCAATTGGTTGTGTTACTGTTGCATAAAGAACAATGGTAAATCAGGGGATTCTCACCACTGCTGCCTCTGCTGGCTGGTCGGGTCACCTGCACAATGCAATATTGCACTATGTAAGACACCACTTCTGTTAGCTGAAAAGAAGGAGAAATTGTATTCAACTAGATTGGGGATAAAAGAGGACAAAATAAGAAATAATATTTTTTATTATTTTTAATTCAAATAAGATAATTATGTAATCATGCTGTGTTTCTACATTTTTCATACATAATTAAAAAATTATATATATTTTTTGCCATTATTTTTACACCCTCATGTTTTTACTAAGTATGTAATAATATTGCCATTTTTATCTACAGATTGAAGAAGCCCTAAAACATAATGAGATCCAAAATGGATAATTTCTCCTTCATCTCCTCCAGTTTTTCCAACATCGCTTCAGGACAAATAATTTGTTCAGCTGACATGTACCTTTGTATGATGATTGTAGCAATTTTAATCCTGCCCTTTAATATGTGTGGTTTATTGTATGGCTTAAAAACAATGACTACACAAAAAAGCTATAAATCCTCGGATGTGCTCAATCTTAGCATGATTATTACAGCTGTTCTTTTAACGGTACCAATGATTTTTGTTTTTGTTTTCTTTTACATTGCAAACTTGGTTTTATTTATAATTGCAAATATCTTTGGTTTTGCATGCTTTCTTGCTCAAGCTCAGTTCCAAACCTGGATCTGCTTAGAACAATATGTGGCAGTGGTTTATCCAATCTTTTACCTGAAACTAAAGCAGCATAGGTATGGACTGGTGTTGGCTAGTTTTACATGGGTTACATCCCTAGTTTCAGCAGTAATCGCTATGATACTCAGCTTGAACAAAAGTATTGTTTTATTTCTTGTAGTTACAGTACTTCTGTACTGCTTGCTGTAACATTATTTTGCAGTGTGGCAACATTGGCAGCACTAAAACACCCGAGTCCAGGTGAAGGACAGGGGAGAGAAATGCACCATAAAAAAATAAAGGCTTTTAAAATCATTACAAAAATCATTACAAAATCATTAAATCATTACATCAAACCTGGTGGTAATAATAATTCGCTTCTATAATAATTGGTGTAACATTTATATATCTGCCTCCTAAATCAATATGTTTAGCCAGTTTAATTACTATATCTATACTTTATATTGGATCTGTCTATCATTCACTTCTGTTAATCTCACGATTTATCAAAATGCCATGCAACATGCTGTTAAAGCATCTACTGCTAGGAAAGGTTTTTTGAAGGTTTATAATCCTAACACTTTGCTTATAACAAACCCCATTTGCTGCATTTTTTTAATATTTCAGAGTTACAGATTCCTGTAATAAAAACAAGATCATGTTCAATTCAATTACTTTATCCTAATTGTATTTTGGATCTATTATTATTGCACTTCTCTACATTTCACGATTTACATTTCAACGATTTATTCATTGTTATTGTATAAGTTCTCTCTTTGTATATTGTCTGTAGTAACTACCTGGTTGCCAGTACAAGTTACCAAGGCTAAAGGTTATAAGGTTCTGTAGTTTTGTCATATACAGTTATTTTCTTGTTGAATGACATGTTATTTTGTATATAAAAGGTAAGAACTACTGTATGCTTTAAGCTAAATATTTATATTGTTTCAAGTACTTTAAATAAACTTGTAATTGTATTCTTTATATTTATTTATCTACTTTTACCTCTTTATCATGGTCAGTCTCATTGTAGATTTTATTCCAAAAACAATGGACACAAGGTATAAAAGGTTGTAGGTCCATTTATTTACATATGGGTTATGTTCTTGGTTTTTTGAATGATTGTTTGTGTATATAGACTTAATTTATTGTATTTGTAATAACTTTTTATAGACTGCATATACTTAAATTTTTTCAGTGTGTGGTGACATTAGCAACACTAAAGCAATCCAGGTGTAAAGTGCTGGGAAATATGCACTTTAAGAAATAAAGGCTTTTAAAAACATTACATTGAGCCTGGTGGTATTTATTATTTCATTATCCTCACTTAACCCAGGATCTGTCATTCCTGCACTTTTTTATATTTTACGATTTATTAAAGTGAAATGCAACATGCTGGTGTAAAGGCAACAGTAGGTTCAATTGTTAGGAATGTTTATGACTGTTCCTGATTATTATTAATTATTATTCTATAACACAAATCACCATTATTTTAGAACAAGCATTTTAGTTATTATATACATTATATAATGAATAATATTAAATCTAATACTTAATTGTTAAACATATTAATAATAACAAATTAGATTTATGAGTTCTTGTTTATTTTACTGTTCTTTTTTGCATATTGACTGTAGTACCTACCTGGGTGTGAGTACCAGTTTTTACGATTAGTTAGATTTTTGTTCTGTTGTGCGTTTCCCGATAACGATAGATCTTAGCGATTTACGAACAACTTTAAGAACGACTTAACTTTAAGAACGCCAATTTTGTTTTCCAAAAGCCCTCGTAAGTCTCCGAAACTACGAACGAGGTGTAAGTAGTTCTTTGTTTGCTTCGTCTCTGAAAAGGCACCGCCAGTCGAAAACTGAATTATCGATTATCATACAATTTCTCATTATTACATCACAAAAAGCAAATAATTCTTAAAGAAAACCTTTTTTATAAACTACTAACCAATAGATCTTTAAATTACTGGTATAAAAACATTACATTTGCAATCGCTATCTGTTGCATATTAAGGCTATAAATGGGCGCACAATTAACCTTTCATGCATCAATCCAGAAGCATGGCAAGTCTACAGCGCAAACTGGGGCCTAATTTAGGTAAGAGAGGGCCAAGACAGGTTTAGGTCAGTTATCTGCAACAGGCCTTACTGTGGAAGAGGAGGCATTACTGACAATACTAGGTCCAGCAGCCACTGCAGGGATAGCTAGGGGAGTAGATGTATGTTTTAAGTTCTCATCTACCCCATCTCTTGTGCAGCCTTCACTTTGCAGCAGTCCTGGGTCATCTCCTGGGCCTTCCTCTGCACATTCCGCAGATAGCTTTACCTGATCAACAGGACTTAATGGCCAAGCAGTTTTCAATGGCAGAATTATAGCTAACTAGTGCCATCTATTGATTTAGTTATAAAAAATAATAAAATGATTTAAACATTGAAATACAACAGTGCTTATTTTATAGTCAAAATTGAATGAATGACCTGCGCACACACACACACACACACACATATATATATATATACATATATACATATATATATATACTGAGCAGCCATAACATTAAAACCAGTTAGTGTGTTGTGCTGGTATGAGTGGATAAGACACAGCAGTGCTAATGGGGTTTTTAAACACCTCACTGTCACTTCTGGACTGAGAATAGTCCACCAACCAAAAATATCCAGCCAACAGCGCCCCGTGGGAAGCATCCTGTGACCACTGATGAAGGTCTAGAAGATGACCAACTCAAACAGCAGCAATAGATGAGCGATCATCTCTGATTTTACATCTACAAGGTGGACCAACTAAGTAGGAGTGTCTAATAGAGTGGACAGTGAGTGGACACAGTACTTAAAAACTCCAGCAGCGCTGCTGTGTTTGATCCACTCATACCAGCACAACACACACTAACACACCACCACCATGTCAGTGCCACTGCAGTGCTGAGAATCATCCACCTCATAAATAGTACCTGCTCTGTGGGGGTCCTGACCATTGAAGAACAGCATGAAAGGGGGCTAACAAATCATGCAAAGAAACAGATGGACTACAGTCAGTAATTGTAGAACTACAAAGTGCTTCTATATATGGTAAGTGAAGGTGATGAAATGGACAGTAAGTGTAGAAACCAGAAGGTGGTTTTAATGTTATGGCTGAACTGTGTGTGTGTGTATGTATATTATAAAGTATTATTTAATATATATATTTTATAATAGTTAATATTTTTTATAAAGGTGATGTTGCGGTGTATAGAACCAGTGCGTCTGTGAGCTTTTTTAAAGTCAAATTGGCTTAATTAATCGTTTCTGTGCATGCAAAGTTCAAGTTAAGAGGTACTTAGTGAGTTACCAATGGGTCAGACTACTCTTAATTTACGAACGATTTTAAGTACTGCGTTAGTTGCGAAGGGTTTCGGGAAACACTCGTAAATTTAAGAATGTGTGTATTTCCCAAAACGTTTGTAACACTAAGTAGTTCGTAACCTCGTACTTAAGAACATTCTTAAATTCATGAAAACTCCAGCAGCACTGCTGTGTCTGATCCACTCATACCAACACAACACACACTAACACACCACCATCATGCCAGTGTCACTGCAGGGCTGAGAATGATCCACCACCTAAATAATACCTGCTATGTGATGGTCCTGTGGGAGTCCTGACTATTGAAGAACAGGGTGAAGAACAGGGTGAAAGCAGGCTAAAAAAGTATAAAGAGAAATCAACGAACTACAGTCAGTAATTGTAGAACTACAAAGTGCTGATAAAATGGACAGTGAGTGTAGAAACCAGAAGGTGGTTATTAATGATAGTTATTATTATTTTTTCAAGGTGCTGTTGCCAAACTAGTTGAATTTACAAAAACTTTAAGTTAAGAATTTTTATTTTGTTGATTTTGGTGATTTTGTTTGGTGATTTTGTTCGACCACAGTAGTTTATGCAAAGGCAAAAGGCCTCATGTTTTTTCTTGAAATGGTGATTCAAATGCCAAAATAAGTTAGTGGGGAACTGACTCACTTAATAAATCAAAGCAAAAACAAAAACTCAAACTAAAGTTACAGAGGGAGAGCACTAGGTGGAACTGTGACTGGGACCAGTGCACTAGCTAAGCGAGTTCCTGTTTCAAGTGCTTCTCCTTCTCTTTCATCTTTCTCAATTCGCTTTCAGTCCTTTTCTGTTTCCGTGTCTGCATTTGGGGCGAATCAGGTTCCCCCCTGCGCTTCTTTCTCGTTCCACATACTCCATTCCTTCCTCTTCGTCCACACCGCCCTCTGCTCCTCCCGGTCTGTGGTGAACAGGAGGTGGTGGAGGAGGAAACGGGATGAAGTCGTCCAGGGAATCCTTCTGTAAATTCAGAAACTGACCACAGGTTACTGTTTTCCTTCTAGGGTGTGTGTTTTTTCTCGCCTGTTCTTTCTTATCTAACTCCTTTTGTGCTTCCTGTCTCCACTTTCCATAGGCGTGCCAACTCGGCTTCCATGGAAAGTTTCTTCGAGTTTCTTATTTTTAAAGTACTCTATGGCTTTATCATAGGCATCTTCTTGTAATTGCAATTGTTTTTTAAACTGAACTAGTTCATCCACATTTAATGTCCCCCCTGGGGGAAAATGGCAGAATTTGACCCACTCATTTATTTGAACGCAGCTATCTGGTTCCCTTTGTTTCATATTATCTATTAATTTACCATAAGGTGGAATGCTGCAATGCACTATGGGAGGTGGAAAAGGTTTCCCCTTACCCCCTTTTGAATTTCCTTGACCCATCTTTAACGTTTTTCTCGGAACGACCGAGTAAATTTAGGAGTGACCTAAATTTAGCCTAAGTACCCTTCACACGTTAGTACTTACAATAAAATATCAAAATCAGACCAAGATCAGCTCATCGTTTTGGAGTTTGCAGAAGTCACACCATAGATTCTTTTCTGGATTCCAGCACGCCGAGGCGGGAGTCCTCCTTTGTTCCTTTGCTCAAACTGGTGAGGCCAGGTGGGAAGAAGGGGTGATCAGTCCCTCAGTCCCCGGAGATGTCCCTCCTCGACAGTGTGGAATCCTGCCGACTACGCCAAATTGTGGTGGTGAATTCCAAAATTACACTATAATGAGACACTTAGAGTCAGAGCTGAAGTTAGTAAGAAGATGATAGTTTATTCTCTGCAGAGGATCCAAAGTCAGCAAAGCGTATGCAGGCTGAAGGACACATTTCTGTTCCTTGCAATGCTTCTTTATAGATAGAGGTTCAACCCCATATAGATAAGAGGAATGATGTTGTTAAACTGTTAACTTGCTATCAAGCAGAAGTGAAATATTCTGTTCTAGTACATCGTGTTCATTTCACATATTCTGTAGCTTAAACAGTATAAACAAAAAATGGCTACTCAGCCCTTATTCAAGGTTCGAGTTTCAGTGACAGACATTTTAATTTTTCTTCCACAACACTTTCTACATCAGTAAATGACACCCAATAAAAGCCCAGTGCTCTTCCCTTGACCCTAAGTAGGGGGGACAATGGCTCAAGAGAGTCATGAGACTGAACTGACTTTGGAAATGCAGATTTAGCTGCATCGTATTTGTGCTAATGACCGCTGTAACCTCTGGGATTTGTAGGTTGACGGGATGAGATTGTCGAAGGAGCACGACACATTACAGTTGCGATCCAGGGGTCAAATCTTCAGCAGTGCTATCGGCTGAATGGGCATCTACATACAGACATGATTGGCTATGTGTGGGATGAGGGGTGGCTGAGGCCTTGTGACCCTGACCCATCGTGACCACTGCCAGGATAAAACAGTGGTAAAACGAATTTGATGAATTTGTTATTGTACTTAAGAACTCAATTGGAGTTCAGTCATTAAAATTTAATTTGATTACACAATTGATATATTGAAAATAGTTTAGAAAGGCACACACTTGACTTGTTAAGTGTTCTCAATTTATAGTGCATTGTCAGGAAAAAAAAACAAGCCTTGAAATTCAAATAACTGGATCTCTGTGCAATAATATAAAAAAATATCTAATGATCTGAGTGCTCTCAGGACCACAGTGAAAACTGCACATATTAAAAATCAAATACACAACACAATAAAATGTGCAAAACGTCAAGAGCTTTGAATATTTTCTAAATCCAGTGTATGGGTGATTTAGTTGCACCATGTAATATATTGTATTTGTACTTCAAATGAACACTGTCTGTTTTTATGTATTGTTCTAACTACAAATATATTTATATAAACCCTGTCCATAGTTGGTTTAATACAGGCATGTATGTTGTTTTATAACAAGTAATTTTTGTTGATAAATATATAGTTTTGGGTAGGCTGTGATTGATCATTGTGTGGTCAACTTCCATCTAAATACATCATTAGTCAAATAATCACCTGCTCTGAGAATAATATGCAGTTTTTTGTAAGGTATAAATAACATTAATTTCTCAATATAGTTTTTAGACACAATATATTGTGTATGTTGTACAAAACATACATCCTAGATACCCTAGATAATATATGGCAATGTCATCGTAACTGTTTTATTATTTTTAATGCTTTATAAATCTTTAATACTGTCTATTGTAGATTTACAAACATTAATTTGAAAAAAGTAAATTTTACAAGCCATTAAGATGCTCAGAACAACCTAGATTTACTTATGAAACTGATTGACACCTAAATATATATATATTTTTTTAGATAGATTTTATGACATGATGACAATAAATATGATGATTATATGATAGCTATAAAATTAATTGTTTTCAGGTGTATAGTCCTGATTTGTTGGTTGGTTGGGATGAGGGTTTACAAATGTGTGTAAACATCAGTTAAGTCATTGTAGACATTTTTAATGATTAAGTATGTAAATTAGTAGTGAAATTCAAATGCTATATAAAGGAGTCCTTCCAATCTCTATAACCAACATTGTTCTCATATACCTATAAGGACAGAACTTAGATCTAGATCTAGAAACAATGTGTTGGCTTTATGTTGAGAATAATTGTACATCTATTTTCACATCCTTAGGTAATTCTTTTTTTTTTTAATCAATATGCTTATTTAAATCAAGAGGCCAGAAGATATTTTGGGACATTTTGAACAGTCAGACATTTTAATATGTTAACATGTCTGGCTAACATGTTAATTTATGATTCATTTACAGTAAGGTGAATTTCTGTCTCTCTCTCAGTGTGTGCATGTGTGTGTGCGTGTGTGTGCGTGTGTGTGTGTGTGTGTGTGTGTGTGTGCATTTAATATTTACAGTATATGGTTCCACAGAAAATGTAAAAAAAATTTAAATGGCCATGTACTGTATGTGTTTGATATAGTAAAACACCTTCAATGTTCACAGCTTACTATTAAGAATTTAATATGATGTTTGTACATTAGATGTAAAAATTAAATGTCTTTATTTTGGACATTATTCTTTAGACATTTAAAGTTACTGTCCCCATTTTCAAGCCCTCGTGTCTTTATTAAGTATGTTATACTACTGTCATTTTTTCATCTACAGATTAAAGAAGCACCATAAGATTGAACATGGATAATTTCTCCTTCATCTCCGCCAACATTTCCAACATCACTTCAGGACAACTCTTGTGTTCAACTGACGTGTATGTTGGTATGATGATTGTATCAATTTTAATTCTGCCCTTTAATATTTGCGGTTTGTTGTATGGTTTGAAAACAATGACTACATATAAAGGCTATAAATCCTCAGAGGTGCTCAATCTTAGCATGGTTCTCACAGCTGTTCTTTCAACTGCACCAATGACTTTAGTTTTTGTTTTCTTTTACATTTCAAACTTGGTTTTATTTATGATTGCAAATATCTTTGCTTTTGCATGCTTTCTTGCTCAAGCTCAGTTCCAGACCTGGATCTGCTTGGAACAATATGTGGCAGTGGTTTATCCAATCTTTTACCTGAAACTAAAGCAGCATAGGTATGGACTGGTGTTGGCTAGTTTCACATGGGTTACATCCCTAGTTTTAGCAGTAGTGGCTACAGCACTTGGCTTTAACCAAGGTGTTTTTTTATTTCTTACACTTACTTCTGTACTGCTTGCTATAATATTGTTTTGCAGTGTGGCAACATTGGCAGCACTAAAACACCCGAGTCCAGGTGGAGGACAGGGGAGAGAAATGCACCATAAAAAAATAAAGGCTTTCAAAATCATTACATCAAACCTGGTGGTATTATTAATTCGCTTCTATCCCTTAATTGGTGTAACATATGTGATTGAGCGTCTGCCTCCTGACACATTATGTTTAGCCAGTTTAATTACTATATCTATACTTTTAATTGGATCTGTCCATCATTCACTTCTGTTAATCTCACGATTTATCAAAATGCCATGCAACATGCTGTTCTAAAAGCATCTACTGCTAAGAAAGGTAGGCTGTAAGAGTTTTGAAGGTTTATAATCCTAATACTTATTGCTTATTACAGAGATACAGATTCCTGTAATAGAAACAAGATTCTATTCTATTATATGCCAATACAAGTTAACAAGGCTAAAGGTTATAAGGTTCTGTAGTTTTGTCATATACAGTCATTTTCTTGTTGAATGACATACTGTTGTATATAAAAGGTAATAACTACTGTATGCTTTAAGCTAGAGATTTATAAAGTTTCATGTACTTCAAATAAACTTATTTTTTATATTTATTTATCTACTTTTACCTTTTCATCATGGTTGGTCTTACGGTAGATTTTATTCCAAAAACAATGGGCACAAGGTACATTATGGATTTACTTGCATTATGTAATATACTGTATTTGTACTGTTTTAGTTTTTTAATTAAAAGTGAAAAGGGATTTGCAAATGAACACTGTCTGTTTTATACTGTTCCAACAATAAATATGTTTATAATAACTCTGTGCATACATGTTGATAAATATGTAGTTCTGGGTAGGCTGTGATTGATCATTTTGTGGTCAGTTCCCATCTAAATACATCATTAGTCAAATAATCACCTGCTCTGAGAAATATGCAGTTTTTTGAAAGGTATAAATACATTTCTCAAAATAGCTTTTACACACAATATATTATGCATGTAGTACGGAACATACATCCTAGACACCCTAGATGATATATAACATTGTCATCTTAACTGTTTTATTATTTTTTTAAATCTTTAATAATGCCTATAATAGTAAAAAAAAAAAAGCCACTAAGATACTCTGAACAACCCAATAATTGACAGTACACCTAAAAATCTTAGAAAAGTTAAAAGTTATGTAAATCAACCATAATACATCAGTGTAGAAGTATTGTATTTTTTGATCTTCCACTTCTTGTCATGGAAAGTAATTTAATGCTGAAAATATATATTTTTTAATTTTTCACTTGGGTTATGTTCTTGTTTGTGTGTATGAACTTTATTCATGATATTTTTGTATTTGTAATAATTGTTTATGGACTGCATATACTAAAATTGTTTCACACTGTGGTGACATTAGCAAAACTAAAGCAATCCAGACCAGGTGTAAAGTGCTGGGAAATATGCACTTTAAAAAAATAAAACATTAAAAACATTACATTGAGCCTGGTGGTATTTATTATTTCATTATCCTCACTTAACTCTGGATCTGTCATTCATGCACTTCTTTACATTTCACGATTTATTAAAATGAAATGCAACACGCTGGTGTAAAGGCAACTTCTACTAGAAACAGTATTGTTTGGAATGTTTATGTTTCTAACACTTATTATTATTCTTTAACACAATCACTGATTATTTTAGAACAAGCATTTTAGTTATTATACTGTACACTAGAGACCAATTCAATGAAAAATATTACATGTAATATATTGTTAAACAAAAAGAATTCTAATACAATAGATAAAACTATTGTTTATTTTATTGTTCTTTCAATATTTTGACTGTAGTACCTATCTGGGTGCAAGTATCAGTTTATGTGGTTTATTAAATTTGTGTTAGATTTCTGTTCTCTAGTTCTGTTCTGCAATCATAAAAATATAAAAATATAATGAGATTTGACAATTCATGTAAAAAAAACTTATATATACTAATATATTAAAAACGTATAATCTGGTAAGTGTAAGAAACAAAAAATATTACATTAGAAGTGTTGTTCCCACATCTTTATTCTTACTATTAACACAGAATGCCCCAGTGCTTACTGGAGTACCTCATTAATGAACCGCTGGAGGACAGCTGGGGATTTCATGAGCCCAAAATGAATCCATCACCCTGTGTAATGACCCGAATTGGCCAGTGAATTACGTTTTCCACTCATTTGTCTAAGGTTGTTGCACACGTCCAACTGCTGCAGGGACTCAATAGCTGAGTCCCCGAATGACTGAGGGTGGTTGTTTTAGGTGGTGGGTTTGTTCAACCACAGTAGTTTATGCAGGGCTGCAAGGACCCATATCTGTCCTCGAAATTTTGATTCAAACACAGAGATAAGTTACTGGGGTCACTCAATGAACCAAAAAGGGTTAGCACTAGGTGGGACTGTGAATGGGATCAGTGCATTAGCTACTTCATCCACCAGTAAAATGACACCCAATAACAGCCCAGTGCTTTTACCTTGACCCTAAAATCACACATGTGACTGAGTCTGCGTTTACAGATTAAAAATCTGACAAACAAATGTAGAAAAAGCAAAATGTATTATAAATGTATTTATAAGTATTTCAAGTACTACCCTGGCCCCCTAATTCCCCAGACTTCAACCCAATTGAGCATCTGTGGGACCACCTCGATTATCATGTACACTCTACACTCTAAAAAATGATTCAGCACAGTTGTGTGATATCCTACGGTGGCGTATAGCAATTATCACACTAGAGTTTAGTTCTTTTGTTTCATGTCATTTATTCTCAGGTCTAGTAACACAACCACCGAACATAACTTCCACCTTCTGCCTGTCCCCCTATCATGACCTCAGTACAGCACCACAACTCAAGAAGGTGGCTCCCCCTAGAGGCGTTAACTATATATGTTTAGGACCTGTCATTCAGTCTACCACATCCCTCCCCTCTAGATTAAACTACTTTAATTACACTTTACTCTAGACAGTTATACTAGACATCCTGGAACTTCTTTTAACACATGTATCAACATATAATTCCTAACTAGGGATTTGGGTTGACTACCGCATCCCAGTGAGGCCTCCAGGACGCATTCTTGTCCTGTGGCTGGGGAAACTCACTACTAACTAAGTATAGACTTTCAAGTAATCTGGAGCTCTTCTAGCTCGCTGAGATCTTCTTACAGCTGGTGAGTCCATTGCAGTTGAAGACTCAGGCTGCTCCACAGTTGCTTCTGCTGCAGTGCTGTCAGTAGAATCAGTGGAGACGGCCACCTCAGGTACCACCTGAACTGGTGGTTCCACGACTTCCTCCTCAGGCACGGTGTCAGGCAACACCTCTGGTGTCAACGTCGGTGGGGTGGAACTTCTACCACGTACTTGGTCGATGTGTCGCCTAACAACTTGTCCATTACCTAAGGTAACTTGGAATGACACAGGGCCTGTCTTCTCTGTTATTTCTCCTGGTACCCAGGCTGGTCCTGAGCCAAAGTTGCGTATATAGACCAAGTCTCCCTCTTCCAATATTCTAACTCGAGCATGCATGTCATGATAACCTTTTTGTTTCTTTTGTTTGGCATGTACTCTGTTTCTAAAGTCTGGATGTATTAAGTCAAGTGTTGACCTCAACTTCCTACCACACGACAGCTCAGCCGGTGACTTGCCAGTTGTAGATTGGGGTGTTATGCGATAGTTGAACAGAGCTCGGGACATTTTAGTTTCAATAGAGTCTCCTGCCATCTTCTTCATGAGTGACTTGAACGTCTGCACAGCCCTCTCGGCTAAGCCATTTGAAGAAGGATGGTATGGCGCCGTCGCGATGTGACGTATGCCATTCTTTTCAGCAAACTCTTGGAACTGTTCACTCGTAAAACAGGTACCATTATCTGACACTATGATTTCCGGTATGCCATGCTGACTGAAACTCTTTCTAAGACATTCAATGGTAACTGCCGATGTAGAGCTACTCACAGAATATGCGTCGATCCACTTGGAGTACGCATCCACAATGATCAGGAACATTCGTCCCATCCATGGACCTGCATAATCAATGTGGATTCTCCTCCATGGTTTATCAGGAACTTCCCAGGGATGTAATGGGGCCACTGGAGGACTGTTCCGATTTTCCTGGCATGTCGCACACGCCTTCACAAGGGCCTCCACCTCTGCATCAATGTTTGGCCACCACATGTAACTTCTTGCCAACCCTTTCATTCGGGTGATGCCGGGGTGTGCTTGGTGTAGCTGTTTCAGTAAGGCCGTGCATCCGGGTGGTGGAACAACAACGCGTCCTCCCCACAGGATACATCCTTCCTGGGTGCTTAGCTCATCCTGGCGGCGGCCGTATGGAATGAACTCAGGACTGTTCACCTTTGGCCAACCTCGCAAGATGTATTCTCGTACTCTTGCTAGCACAGGGTCTTTGTCCGTCCCCTTCTTAATTTGTTGTGCGTTCACCAGTGGCACGCCGATGTCCTCAAACAACAGCACTCTCTCCTCCTCCTCAGGCATGCTCTCTCTCTCCCCCTCCAAGGGTAGCCTACTCAGCGCGTCAGCGTTAGCATGGTCCCGGCCAACCTTGTAGATGATGGTGTACTCATACGCTGCTAACGTGACGGCCCATCTCTGAATCCTAGGAGATGTCATCTGGGGTATGGCTCTCATCTCACTGAACAGTGAAATTAGCGGCTTGTGATCAGTCACTATAGCGAACTGTCTCCCATACAGGTATTTATGGAACTTTTTCACTCCAAAAACTACTGCAAGGCCTTCCTTGTCCAACTGTGAGTAGTTCTTCTCAGCTGCACTGAGAGTTCTTGAGACGAATCCTATGGGTCTCTCTGAGCCATCCGCCATACGATGAGAAAGTACAGCTCCCACACCGTAGGGTGATGCGTCACACGCTACGATGAGTGGTCTGCTTGAGTCGTAGTGTACTAACACACTACAGGACTGAAGTAGCACTTTGGACTCTTCAAATGCTTTTTTTTGTTTGGCCCCCCATGACCATTTCTCTTCTTTCTTCAACAAGGTATGTAGTGGTGCCAGCCGTGTGGAGAGCTTCGGGAGGAACCTATGGTAGTAGTTTAACAAGCCCAGGTAAGCCTTTAACTCACTAACATTTTGTGGCTCAGGCGCCTCCGTGATGGCTTCCACTTTCTCTGTCAGGGGGTGTAGACCACTGGCGTTGATCTTGTGGCCTAGGAACGTCACCTCTTTTCCCATGAACTCACACTTGCTTCTTTTTAACCTCAGGCCGCTTTTCTCCAACCGTTTAAGTACTTCCTCCAGAGTTTCCAGGTGTTCTTGTTCGTTTGGTCCTGTACAAAGTATGTCATCCAAATAAATGGCAATATTTGGAATCCCACCTAAGATGCCCTCCATGGTTCTCTGGAATATAGCAGGACTAGAAGCTACTCCAAATGGTAAGCGTGTGTAGGTATACAAGCCTTTGTGTGTATTAATGGTTACATACTTCCTGGATTCTTCTTCTAAGACTATCTGTTGGTATGCATGACTCATGTCTAATTTCGTGAAACGCTGCCCCCCGTTCAGTTGTGCGAAAAGGTCCTCCACTTTAGGAATTGGATACTGATCCACCCGCGATGCTCTATTGACAGTGAGTTTGTAATCCCCACATATTCTAATGGAGCCATCCGGTTTTCGCACTGGGACTATGGGCGCCGCCCACTCTGCAAACTGCACTTGCTCGATTATTTTGTTATCCAGGAGCCTCTGTAGCTCGCTTTCGACTAGTGTCTTGAATGCATAGGGTACTGGTCGGGGTTTACAGAATCTTGGCTGGGCCTCCCTGTCCACATTAATCTTCGCTGTGACTCCTTTGAGCTGTCCCAACCCTTCTTTGAACACCTCAGCATGTCTTTCGAGGACCCCCTCGAGCTGCAACTTGGACTGCGATTCCACCTTGTTCACTAACTGATCCATCATGGCTAGCTCGTGTAGCCAACTTCGCCCTAGTAGATTTGGTCCTTCGCCTCCAACTACTACTAAAGAACTTACTACAGGTAAGTTCTTTTCCCCGTTTCCCTGTTGTACCCTCACTTGTGCCATTCCCAGCACTCCTAACTTCTCTCCTGTGTACGTTTTTAATTTTAGTGAGCAGGGCTTTAATTCTGCGGTGTCTGTTTTCTTCCACAATTGTGTATATTGCTGTTTGCTTAATATAGTTACTCCACAGCCGGTATCAACTTCAAATATTACTTTCATTCCATTTACATTCATGGTGCGTGTGATGGGCGCTACCTTGGTCAGCTCTTCTGACATGCTGTAAATTGTGTGAAAACTCATGTCCTCTGTATCACTTTCTTCCTCCCCTCTAAGTTGATTTGCTCGCCGTTCGTTTCCTGGCCCATTTCTTTCGCCTTTTTGTCCTTTGAACGTTGCCTTCTGCACCTGAAAATTGCCCGCCTTCGATCTACAAGCTTTCTTAATGTGCCCTCTCTTGCCACAATTATGACACAGCTCAGTGGCAAACTTGCATTCAGCGGCATTGTGCTGGCCTGTACAGCGATAACAACTGGAGAATTTGCGCTGAGTTTTGACAGCAGATACTTTGTGGACCTCTACTTGAGTCTTTGGCACCCGTGCATGCAGAGCGGATTCCTCGGCTAGCTTCCCTTGCAATTCTTTCACATCTTTCGATGCTGCTTCCATAGCCTGGTATAATTCCAAAGCCTTCTCAAACGTTAGTTTCGTCTCAGATAAAAGTCGCCGTTGCATTCGGTCATCATTCACTCCACACACCAATCTGTCCCTTAACATTTCTGACAATGCATCTTTGTAGTCACAATGCAGTGCTAATTTCCTCAATTCAGCCACATACTCAACTATTGACTCACTGCTCTTTCGTATGCGTGAATTAAATTTAAATCGTTGCACAATTTCACTCGGTGTGGGGTTGAAATGCTTCTTAAGCTCCGCAGTAAGCTGGTCATATGTTTTTGCTTTTGGCAATTCAGGACTAACTAAATTCCTCAGTAAGCTATAAGTAGTAGCACCAACTCCACTTAAAAGTATAGCTTTCCGTCTTTCCGGCTCTTTAATATCATTAGCTTCGAAGAAAAAGTCCAACATTTCACTATATTCTTCCCAAGACTGAGTTGTATTATCAAAAGGGTTTACCGATCCGATTACAGCTGCCATTTCTGCTTGGCGCGGTGATGGTGAAACTCCGTGAATTGGAACTGCTGGATTCTCTGGAGCTCGCTTCTCCGTGACTCATCTGGGAACTTCAAATCCTTTAAATCCTCGTCGCCAATTGTGTGATATCCTACGGTGGCGTATAGCAATAATCACACTAGAGTTTAGTTCTTTTGTTTCATGTCATTTATTCTCAGGTCTAGTAACACAACCACCGAACATAACTTCCACCTTCTGCCTGTCCCCCTATCATGACCTCAGTACAGCACCACAACTCAAGAAGGTGGCTCCCCCTAGAGGCGTTAACTATATATGTTTAGGACCTGTCATTCAGTCTACCACATCTGAATTGAATGACAGAGTTTGGGCAACTTAAAAAGACATTATTTTAGACAAACACAAAATTTTAAACTTTTTCAACGCATTATTTTGCTTTAGTACAACATCATACCAATTTTGAGTTGAGCCAACTAAAATACCTGAGTCTGAACGAAGCAAAGAAAAGAAGAGCATCAGAAGCTCCGAGTACGTTCTGTCACCGCGCATGCACACTTCTCCGAGTTGAGTTGTAACGGACCAGGACGACGCTGAGAACGCGCTGAAGTTTTGGATTTTGCCCTGACCTGCCCTGAGGTAGGTATTCAGCTATTCAACGTAATACAAGTTATGTTTAAAACTTAACAAATGCATAAACTATAAACTGACTGAATAACGAGGGGAATTACTAGCATTTTAGTTTCACGTATTTTCTCAACCAAAGATTTCAAATATTGTATGGCAGACGAGTGCGAGTTCTTTTCAAAAGTAAATAAATTCTCATTGATTTTTAATTTATATAAAGGTGTGCGAGTGTAGTTTATTTGCAGATTTGGGCTTGTCGGTGACAATTTAACCATTTTCGGTACACAGAGAGCGATGTTAGCTGACATGCTAGCGGGTTATGATGCACATTGGTTTGAAACCGTGGTAAAGTTTGAATGGCCTGGGGCTAACTGTGTTAGCTTAGTAAGCAAAACTTGTCTGTGGTACAGCACACCACAAAAAAGTCTGTTGCACTTAATTATGATGCGGTATGATTGTAAGTAAGCGGCTCATTTGATGTGATTTTCACGGCTGTGAATTAGGTAGGGTTTTATTCATAGTACATGGTGCATGTTCTTAAAACATTTCAGTCCATTCCAGTGTGTGTTTGTAGTAGCAAATGTACCCTGATTTATTCATACTAGGATGCCACAGTAAATTATGCACACATGACTCCCAAACTAACTATAGGCAGAATTAGAGTACATGGACAGTTAGCTATAGTTGCAAACTTTTAAACATTAATATGCTTATTGTCAATTTATTGGAATTTTGCTGCTTTCATACATACTTGAACTTTAGCTGATTTACTGTGCATGTCTTAATTGATTATTAAACTAAAAAAGCTAAATCTTCATATTGTTTAAATTTAAATATATTATTTTTAAATTGTTTGTGGTTTTTTTTTGCAGATTGATATGCAATGCCATCCCCGTCCAGAAGTACTACTGAAACATTACAGATTGTGTCATTACCAAGGGCGCTCCTGGCCATTGCCGTGTTTGTATCCTGACTGTGCTTACCTGGAAAACCAGTCTGTTTATTGATGCTAATTATACTTTTGCTGGAGTGGCACAGGTTTATGGCTTAAAATAAATGTCTGTTGTGAAAGTCAAATAAACATTTCAATAAAATTTTCTTAAATTGTCTTAAATTTCTTTCTTGTTAAGAGCCTAACATATTCATTTTTGTCATTTTGCAGATGCTTTTACTCAAAGAAACTTACAATTGTGGCTGAATACAATGCAAGCAATTGAGGTTTAAGGGCCTTGCTCAGGGCCCCAATAGTGGCAACTTAGTGGTGGTGGGGCTTGAACCAGCATCCCACTGAATACTAGACCAGTGCCTTAACCACTGAATTACCAACTGCCAGTTCAGATATGTAAAAAACTTTTGCCTGTAAAAAACATTTTAGTAACTGCTTTTTTTTTTAGTTTAAAAAAAAAACAGTTTAGTAAACTTAAAGTAAAATGTTTATTCCTTAAATATCTAAAAGTTAAGCTGACTTGAAAATGTAAGGCAACCGGCTGCCTCACCTTTTTGAGTTTTCTCAACTTCAGGAGCCCAAGCGGTTGTGCAACTTCCTTTGCTAAGTTAGGTTGTTTGTTCACTCAAATCACTATTTAAAGTTGGACAAAATTACAATTACTATTTGATTGTACTTGTAAAAAAGTACAATGCAATGTTTAGAGAAAATTGCAATGTTTTTTTACAAAGCAGATGCTTTCATTTGTTGTTGCAGAACTTTTGAATAAAAAAAAATATGGAATTTCCAAATGTGCTTTTCATTTTGTTTAACTGTCATGTAATTAATACAAAAGGTTTCATATACAGTTTTAAGTAGAACAGAAATAAAATTTTATGTTAGAACAACTTAAATTGTTAAGTAGGTCCAAATTAACTAAGCTTCATAATATTCAGCATAATCATGTTAGCAGAACCTAATTTATTTGGGTTAGTGGAACAAAATTTGTATTTTAAGAAATACAAAAGCAAAAAAATTAAGGCAATAGTTTGCATGTATCTTTCTATGTTGGGAGAACATAAAAAAATGAGTTGGTACAACTTGAATTTGTAGTCCTTCATTTTGACTTTATTTAGTTTTTTTATTTAGTATTTCTTACAAAACCTGAGTAGATTCAACTATAAATATTTAAGTTGACTCACATAGTGATTTTAGTTACAGTATACTGTGATAATTTATTTAAGTATATTTTAAGTGGCTTAGATAGGTTCCATTTACTTAATAGAACAGAAGGTTAATTCAACTTAAAAAGATCCATGCAAACTATTGCCTTAATTTTTTAAGCTAAACTATTGCTTTAAAATGTTTTAAACTATTGCCTTAAGTAATTTAACACATAATTTTTTTACAGTGTATGGATCTTCCCAAATGCACCCTGCAGCAGCTGTGGTACCAGCAGATACCTGTCACAACCTACCAGGACCTTATTGAGTCACTGCCAGTCCGCCTAGCTGTCCGTGCTGCACATGGCAGTTACTCTGGATATTAGCTGGTGGTCATAATAATATGACTCAACAGTGTATATTGTTCTGGGTGCTCTGAGAAATATGCAGTTTTTTTGAAAGGTCTATTAAAATGTCTATTATTAGTAAAACACATTCGAGTTGTAGAGTCTATTTTATTTATACTTAAAAATATTTGTTTTTAGTATATACTGCTTTTTTAGATGCACAATACTATACGTTAATAACAGTAAATATAATGACTATGCTACGGTGGCCGAGAAGTGCAAAACAAATTTACATTTCAGAAAACAAAATTACAAAAAAACAAAAACAAATTTACAATGAAAGCAAAAACAAATTTACAAGTGCTTGGGTACCCAGTGTTTGTAAATTTGTTTTGGCATATGTAAAAGTGTTTCAGCACTTGTAAATTTGTTTTCGGCATATGTAATTTTGTTTTCTAAAATGTAAATTTGTTTTGCACTTCTCGGCCGCACATTTTTGACGGAAAGGGTAGGTACAATAAACCGGAAGTGCGTGTTGCTTACCTGCTGTCAATAAAACTGTTTCTCAGCGGTAAAGTGAACGGAGTTTGTGATGGTAACGATAAACAAGGTTTTGTCTAGTCTGTGGAAATCATTTTATCCAGTTGACCCGCTATTGTTTTTCTTGTGGTTAGATTGTGCAGATGTTTAGACGTGGTGTGTGCATCTCTATCTACCGTCCGCTCTTCTAAACATCTAAGGAATTCCCACAAGAACAACAAAAGCGAATTAATGAAAATAATTAACACAAAATGGACAAAACATTGTTTATTAGGGACGGAACATCTGATCCCAAAGCTTTAAATCTTGTTTCACTTTTGTAACACTGGACTCAGTGTATCGGAGCTTATATTAAAGCAGCATGTGCGGGACTGATGAAGCTTTGGCGCTGTGTTTTATCTCACTCACTATATAAGAGACAAACCAGGGTTACCCACCGTCCTGTAACATACACAATCCTTCTTTATTTGGAAACTAAACACCGCGTTCAGTATTGAACTGATACAGGACGCGCTTTGTTCCGTATTTTTATCAATGGGAGACAGTGTGATGTGTATAAAACAGAAGGAAACTGCAGCTACTGTGGGAATTAAGTAGTGTTCACTTTTATTCTTAGTAACGCGGTGTGTGCGCAATATAACCTGTGTAATACACCGCTGTATGAGTAGCACCGTGGGCAGAGTGCGTTGAAACAATAGCGGGTCAACTGGATAAAATGATTTCCACAAACTAGACAAAACCTTGTTTATCGTTACCATCACAAACTCCGTTCACTTTACCGCTGAGAAACAGTTTGATTGACAGCAGGTAAGCAACACGCACTTCCGGTTTATTGTACCTACCCTTTCCGTCAAAAATGTGCGGCCGAGAAGTGCAAAACAAATTAACATTTTAGAAAACAAAATTACATATGCCGAAAACAAATTTACAAGTGCTGAAACACTTTTACATATGCCAAAACAAATTTACAAACACTGGGTACCCAAGCACTTGTAAATTTGTTTTTGCTTTCGTTGTAAATTTGTTTTTGTATTTTTGTAATTTTGTTTTCTGAAATGTAAATTTGTTTTGCACTTCTCGGCCACCGTAGCATAGTCATTATATTTACTGTTATTAACGTATAGTATTGTGCATCTAAAAAAGCAGTATATACTAAAAACAAATATTTTTAAGTATAAATAAAATAGACTCTACAACTCGAATGTGTTTTACTAATAATAGACATTTTAATAGACCTTTCAAAAAAACTGCATATTTCTCAGAGCACCCAGAACAATATACACTGTTCTGAAATGTAAATTTGTTTTGCACTTCTCGGCCACCGTACTATGCGATAGCTATAAAATTGATTGTTTTCAGGTGTATAGTCCTGATTTGTATGTTGGTTTGTATGAGGGTTTACAAATGTGTGTAAACATCAGCTGAATCATTGTAGACATTTGTAATGAGTAAGTATGTAAATTAGTAGTGAAATTCAAATACTATATAAAAGAGTCCTTCCAATCTCAAACACAGTTCTCATATACCTATAAGGACAGAACGAAGGTCTAGCAACATTGTCTGTGAATGTGTTGGCTTTATGTGGAGCATATTTGTACATCTGTTTTCACATCCTGAGGTAAATCTTTTTTTATTCAATATGTTTGTTTAAATCAAGAGGCCAGAAGATATTTTGGAAAATGTTATCAACAGCCAGACATGTTAGTTTAAGATTCATATGAAATAACTTAAATTGCTGTGTGTATGTGTGTAAACATATTTGCATTACTGTATATGTTTACTATGTATATACTTGCTCACCTCAACACTGCATAAACTAGTAAAAAAACATTGTGACCAGTGGGCAGTGGGTTCAGGTCTTAATCTGGTGTTATGCTGTGGTTGGTATATCAATTCTGTGGCAGTGAAATGCTCTATTGAATTAATAGTTTAACTGAATGTATTGTATAAATAGTACAATAACATACTACAGCAGTGTTCAGTAAATCATTTTCAAGATTAAACAACTTTTCTTTCTCCAGCTTTATTTACACATCTTGCCTTATAACATTCAGATAATGAAAAAAAATGCTGGTGAAAATGAATAACACATATAATGAACTTGAATAGCAGGGCTGACACCATGATTTAGTACTTTGAAAAGTCACTTTTTGCCTTTAATTGTTAGTGATGATCTGTGTCCTTTAAAGTTGCCACTGGCCTCTTGGTAGCTTCCCTGATCAGTATTTTCCTGGTTTGGTCATTCAGTTTGAATATACAGCCCAATCAACAGTACTCAGAGGAATATCTTCTTTTTTTTTTTATTCTTCCCCTAAATTTTCTACAACTTTATTACAAAGCCTGTTAAAAGCACCTTTCTAGTCATGGTGAATGTTTGTGACAGCATGCATGACTTGTAAGGAAATCCTCAAGAAAAAGCTGATTTTATTCTGAAGTAATCAAAACCACTACAACTCATGTCAGACGTGGGCCACTTAGTCTGGTAAGTGATTTGGAAGGTTGGTTCTACCTGAGTAATTTTATAATGGTTACTCTGGGGCTGGTTACTTGTTTAAACTATTTCATTTACTTAATATTACTGTTTTAAAGTTTTTAATTTTTGAAAGCAGTGTAGTTGCATGGCCTTTCATAGTTGCAAATTCTCTGAATTATGCACCAATTTATACATTCTATGATAAAAACATTTAAATATTAAACCTTGATCAAGGCAAGGCAAGGCAAGTTTATTTGTATAGCACCTTTCATACACAGTGGCAATTCAAAGTGCTTTACATAAGGAAAAAAAATATTAAATAAAGCATTAAAACATTCCTCAGAAAGACTTCTTGCAAACATTTAGTTACAATTAAGACAACATGAAATTCAAACAAGAGAGATAAAAAAAATTAAGGACATGAAAAATTAAAAGAAAATATTGTAAAGTATAACCTACAATTTAGGGAATATGAAATTAAAACAAGAGAGATAAAAAATTAAGAACATGAAAACTAAAAGAAAATATAGTAAAATATACACTACAATTTAGAAGAGCATGAATTAATACATTCTGCCACTACTGAATCATTAAAAATCCAAGTAAATAACATCAGTCTAATGCACTAGCCCAGCACCACTAACATCAGAGTTCAAACCTCAGTCCTCACCACTGCTGTAATTACAGCTTCTGCTGGCTGGTTGGGTCACCTGCACAAGGGGTGGAAAGCTGCTCTGTTAGGTGGAAAGAAGGAGAAATTGTATTTGACTAGATTAGAGAGAAAAAGGGGGAAAAATTTGTATCAAGTGATATAATTATGTAATCATGCTGTGTTTGTACATTATATGATTAAAAATATAAATTTTTTATTCTTCCTTAGACATATACAGCTGAATTTTCCTCATTTCAAGGCATCATCATGTTTTTACTAAGTATGTAATAATATTGCAATTTTTTTATCTACAGATAAAAGATACAGATAAGCCCTAAAACATCATGATATTCAAAATGGATAATTTCTCCTTCATCTCCTCCAATGTTTCCAACATTACTTCAGGACAACTCTTTTGTGCAGTTGACGTTTACCTTTGTATCATGCTTGAATCAGTTTTAATCCTGCCCTTTCATATCTGCGGTCTGTTGTATGGTTTGAAAACAATGACTACATATACCAGTACAGACTATAAATCCTCAGATGTGCTCAATCTTAACATGGTTATTGCAGCTGTTGTTTCAAATGTTCCAATGATTTTAATTTTTGTTTTCTTTTACATTTCAGACTTGGTTTTATTTATGATTGCAAATATCTTTGCTCTTGCATGCTTTTTTGCTCAAGCTCAGTTCCAAACCTGGATCTGCTTGGAACAATATGTGGCAGTGGTTTATCTAATCTTTTACCTGAAACTAAAGCAGCATAGGTATGGACTGGTGTTGGCTAGTTTCACATGGGTTACATCCCTAGTTTTAGCAGTAGTGGCTATTGGACTCGGCTTTAACAAAAGTATTTTTTTATTTCTTATACTTTTTTCTGTACTGCTTGTTGTAATATTGTTTTGCAGTGTGGCAACATTGGCAGCACTAAAACACCCGGGTCCAAGTGGGGGACAGGGGAGAGAAATGCACCATAAAAAAATAAAGGCTTTTAAAATCATTACATCAAACCTGGTGGTATTAATAATTCGCTTCTATCCAATAATTGGTTTATTATATATATTTGAGCGTCTGCCGCCAAACACATTATGTTTAGCCAGTTTGATTACTATGTCTTTTCTTTTATCTGGATCTGTTTATCATTCACTTCTTTTAATCTCACGATTTATCAAAATGCCATGCAACATGCTGTTCTAAAAGCATCTACTGCTAGAAAAGGTAGGCTGTAAGAGTTTTGAAGGTTTATAATCCTAACACTTATTGCTTATTACAAACAACATTTATGGAAAAGCTTCACCATTTTCTAATCTTATATTTCTAATATAGAGTTACTGTAATATGAATTACTTTATTCTTATTGTATTTTGAATCTATTATTCATGCACTTCTTTACATTTCACGATTTATGAAAATACTGTGCAACATGCTGGTTTAAAAGCATCTTTTTAAAAAAAAGATGTTTACATTCATTAAATCTGAAAGCCCACTTCAATGAAAACCAAATGTGATATTTAATTGTTAAACTTGATAATAGTACAGTAGTTTAATCATTGTTATTATATAAGTTCTTTCTTTGTATATTGTCTGTAGTAACTAGCTGGGTGCCAGTACAAGTTAACAAGGCTAAAGTTTATAAGGTTCTGTAGTTTTGTCATATACAGTCATTTTCTTGTTTAATGACCTTATTGTATACCAAAGATAATAACTACTGTATGCTTTATGCTAGAAATTTATATTCTTTCAAGTATGATGCAGGGGCACAAGGCCCCATGTTTTTTCTTGAAATGGTGATTCAAATGCCGAAATAAGTTAGTGTGGAACTGACTCACTTAATAAACCAAAGCAAAAACAAAAACTAAAGTTACAGAGAGAGAGCACTAGCTGGAACTGGGACTGGGACCAGTGCACTATATTTTTTACACCAGTACAATGACACCCGATAAAAGCCCTCTTCCCTTGACCCTAACTAGGGGGGACAATGGCTCAAGAGAGTCATGAAATAAAAAATGATTTTGGGATGCCATGGGATGAGGTGATCGAAGAATTACAGTTGCGATCCAGGGGTCAAATCTTCAGCAGTGCTATCGGCTGAATGGGCGTCTACATACAGACATGATTGGCTATGTGTGGAATGAGGGATGGCTGAGGTCCATACTTGGTTTAATACAGGCATGTATGTTGTTTTTAATAACGACAGCACTGTTAATATATAACAAGTATTTTTTGTTGATAAATATATAGTACTGGTGTTATGATGAGCAGAGAGGGAGGACCCAAAATGCGGATAACCAGAAAGTACTTTATTAACTGAAATGATAATAAACAACAAAAGATGTTAAACAGTCAACAAAAAACAATTCGGGAACCCCGAACGCTGCCGAAGACGTCTTGGCTCTAAAAGAGAAACAACAGAGAAAAACAAAAGACGAAACCCTAAATGCGAGCCGCGATCCCCGGTCGCTGGCTCGCCGGTCATAGACCGTAACAACTCGCTATGGCGAGGCTGAAGGGAGGAAGCGAACAAGCGCTTATGAGGAGCGCCAAACGCTACGTATTAGCCAGCAGCTAACCGGCTGCTGACACAGAAACACGGCTCAAAAGAACTGCAGCGCGAGGACTGCACGAAATCGCACCAGTTTAAAAATACAAAAGTCTAGGCCTATTTACCTCAGTCTTTCGACTTACACACCCTACCGCTGTACAGCGCCAGGGGAACCCACTAAGCCCTATGAAAGAAAAGACTGGTACGATGCAGTCAAAAGCCGGTTACAAAACAAAAGGTGCGACGCCGGCAACCTGGCGACGCCCACTTAAGTAGTGAGCGCGCAGGTGCCGGTCGTACGCACTAATCAGCGGACCTCCTATTAGAGACCACGCTGTTCTTAGTTCTGTAACGTCTGCGACGCTGAGAAGAGGTGGTAAGTTCATCAGACGCCGCAGACACCCTAACAGGACCCCCCTTCCTCTAGGGACAGCTCCCAAGGTCCCAAAACCCACAGACCGGTTCCTTCGGTATTCTCGGATCAGTTCGGGGTCCAGGATACGCCGAGCCGGTACCCACGAACGTTCCTCGGGGCCGTAACCTTCCCAATCCACCAGGTATTGGGTGCTGCCCTGCACTCTCCTGCTATCCAGGAGGCGGCGAACCGTAAATGCAGGGGCACCCTGCTCCCCCGCTCGCGAACGGGCGAAGTTGGGAGACATGAAAGGTTGGATGCGCCTTCATCCTGGGAGGCAGCTCCAACCTATATGTCACCGGGTTAATCCGTCTAACTACCTTGAACGGACCAATGTACCTCGGTGCCAGCTTGTGAGTGGTACCTTTGACGGGGAGGTCCCTCGTCGACAGGAGGACACGTTGGCCCGGCCGGAACGTCAGAGCCGGCTGTCGCCTGCGGTCGGCATTGCGCTTCATGGAGCGCTGAGAGGCCAAAAGGGCCTGTCTTGCCCTCCGCCAGGCAACGCGGCAGCGACGGATATGTTGCTGCACAGACGGCACCGCAACCTCTTGTTCCTGATCAGGAAACAGTGGAGGGGGATAGCCGTACTGTGCCTCAAACGGTGACATACCCAATGCGGCATGGTGCAGGGTATTGTGAGCAAATTCGGCCAACAATAATTTATCCGCCCAAGTGGCTGGATTACCTGCAGTTAGGCACCGAAGCATCTTGCCTAGGTCTTGGATAACCCGCTCCGATTGCCCGTTGGACTCGGGGTGATAGCCTGAGGATAAGCTGGCCGTCGCGCCCAGAAGTTGACAAAAGGCTCGCCAGCACTGGCTGATAAACTGCGGACCCCGATCCGATACAATGTCGGACGGGACCCCATGTGCTCTCACCACATGTTGCAGAACAGCCTGTGCTGTGGCCATGGCGGACGGGAGCTTGGGCATCGGAACGAAAAGGCAAGATTTGGTGAACCGGTCAACAATTACCAGTACCACCGTAAATCCCCTGGATTTTGGCAACCCTGTGACAAAGTCCAGTGCCAGGTGGGACCACGGCCTCGAGGGTACTGGCAATGGATGGAGAAGTCCACGCGGACGCTCTCTTGTGCTTTTGTTAGTAGCACAGACAGCGCAGGTTCGGACTAGGTCCTTGTCCTGCCCCTCCATCCCCGGCCACCAAAATTTTCGGCGCAAAAGCACCAGGGTCTTAGAGACTCCTGGGTGTGCCGCAAACGGGGACGCGTGAGCCCATTCAAACACCTGACGGCGCACTGTTGATGGCACAAACAGTCGGTCAGGTGGCCCTCCACCTGGGTCGGGCTCAACCACATGAGCGTCCCGCACAGTCTTAAATATGCCCCATGTCACGGGGGCCACAATCTGGCTCGGGGGAATAATGGGACCAGGCTCCGCCTCAGGTCTGGTCAAGTCCCACTGCCTGGACAGAGCGTCAGGCTTGATGTTCTTCGACCCTGGCCTGTAGGATAGGGTGAAGTGGAACCGACCGAAGAAAAGTGACCAGCGGGCCTGGCGAGAGTTCATCCGCTTCGATTGCTGGATAAATGACAGATTCTTGTGGTCTGTCCAGACAAGGAAGGGATGTTTTGCCCCCTCGAGCCAGTGTCGCCATTCATCAAGCGATAGCTTGATGGCCAAAAGCTCCTTATCTCCCACCGGGTAATTACGCTCGGCAGGAGTTAAACGGTGCAAAAAGAAGGCACAAGGGTGGAGCTTCTTTTCCGGGCCCACTCTCTGGGACAATATTGCCCCTACCCCGACATCCGAGGCGTCCACTTCAACTATGAAGGGTTCCTCGGGGTCGGGCAACTGCAACACTGGAGCAGTTGTCAAGAGAGCCTTAAGCCTGTTAAAGGCTTGTTGAGCCTGCACCGTCCATTTGAACGGACCCTTCCCCGTAAGAGCCGTCAAGGGAGCGGCGACCGTGCTGAAGTTCCGGATGAATCGCCTGAAAAAGTTTGCAAAGCCCAGAAATCTTTGCACCTGGCGTACGGAACTAGGAGTTGGCCAGTCCTCCACTGCTTTTATTTTAGCCGGATCCATCTGCAGAGCACCTTGAGAAATTATGAACCCCAAAAAGGAGACTGATGGGGCGTGGAACACGGATTTCTCCAGCTTGACGAACAAGTGGTGGTCGAGCAGAAGCTGGAGAACCCGACGGACGTGCCTGACATGTTCCTCAATGGATCGGCTAAAAATTAAGATATCGTCTAGGTAAACGTAGACGTATCTGTCAAGGGCCTCCCGCAAGGCCTCATTGATAAAGCGTTGGAAGACCGCGGGGGCATTAATTAACCCAAAGGGCATCACCAGATATTCATAGTGCCCCGTGGGCGTAATGAACGCAGTCTTCCATTCATCCCCTCGCTGGATACGGATCAAGTTATAGGCGCTGCGTAGATCCAGCTTCGTAAAAATGGAAGCCCGCTGAAGAGCTTCAAAAGCTGTGGCCATCAGCGGCAGCGGATAACGATCCTTAACCGTTAATGCGTTCAGACCTCGATAATCGATGCAGGGGCGCAGGGTCCCATCCTTCTTTCCCACAAAGAAGAATCCCGCCCTAGCTGGGGAGGACGAAGGTCGGATGAACCCCTGATCGAGTGCCTCCTTGACATACTCCTCCATGGCGATCCTCTCCGGTCCCGACAGGGAGAAGAGGCGCCCTCTAGGAGGAGAGGTGCCAGAAAGCAGGTTAATGGCGCAATCAAAAGGTCTGTGTGGGGGCAAGTCCCGCGCCCGGGACTTACTGAATACCTCCTGTAGGTCATGGTACATGGGAGGCACCCGAGTCAAATCAGGGGTCGTCTCTATGGACGATGATGGGGCCGATGACATGCTCGCTGGCAACAGGCAAGCATCTTGGCACCGCGTTCCGCAAGCAAAGATTGACCCGGTTTGCCAATCGATTTGGGGGTTGTGCTTCTTCAGCCATGAGTGCCCCAGTACCACTAGGAGCTGAGGAACCTGGGTAACTAAAAAGGTGACCCGTTCCTCATGACTCCCCAAACGCATCGTGAGAGGACACGTTTGATGCGTGATTGGACTCCCGGCCACCGCTCGGTCGTCCACGGCGTGAACCGCAATGGGGACTCGTAATGGCTGGAGCTCAATCCCCAACCCGTGTACCAGGTTGTGGTCAATGAAATTTTCCACCGCGCCTGAATCGACACAGACTTTGAGATCGGTGGACCCGGATTCCCAGCGCAATGATGCGCTGAGAAAAAGTCCTAGCCCAGGGATGGTGACGTGGCTCGCCCTCGACTCCCTACCACGAGAGCGGCCTACTCGTTTAAACGAGGGCGAGCTCTCGTGGTGGGGTCGGATGGACGCTGGGCGGCCCCCCGGGTAGACCCAAGTTGCATGGGTTCCGGGTTCTGATCTGCCGAAACGGCCCGGGGCTGACCTTGAGGCCGAAAAAAGGGTTGGTGGGACCCTCGCTCCCGGGTACGTTGTCGGAGTCGGGTGTCGATCGAGGATGCCAGGAGATAGAAGGCTTTGAGAGAAGTGGGAAGTTCTCGAGTAGCCAGCTCGTCTTTAATTCTGTCTCCTAGCCCGCGGTGAAAAATAGCGACTAATGCCCCCTCGTCCCAACCGCACTCAGCCGCCAGAGTGCGAAACTCGATAACGTATTCGGCGACCGAGCGCCCCCCCTGGGACAGTTCGAGCAATCGCGGACTCGCCTCCCTTCCCCCGGTGGGGTGAAAAAAGGTGTCCTTCAGGGCTTCCCTGAAGGCAGCCTCAAAAGCACACTCAGGGGCGTTTTGTTCCCATAAGGCAGTAGCCCACTCCAAGGCTTTACCGGTAAGCAGAGATATTATAAATGCTACCTTGGAGCGCTCGGAGGGGAAGTGGGACGGCTGTAGCTCGAACGTGAGGGAGCATTGTAGGAGGAAGCCTCGACATTTCTTCGCCTCCCCTGAAAAACGCTCGGGGGGCGGAATGGAGGTTTCAACTACTACAGGGGGAGCTAGAGGAGGTGTTGGAACGGGAGGGGGGCTGGGAGAACCCGAACCGGCCGCCAGGATCGACAGCAGCTGGGCGATGTCGGCCACCCGCTGTGTCAACTCGGACAAGGCCAGTTCGTGCCTCCCCAGTGCGACCCCCTGGTGACAGAGGGCGTCCACCATGGGTGGGGTTTCCGCTGGGTCCATCTTGTTCGCACCTTTCTGTTATGATGAGCAGAGAGGGAGGACCCAAAATGCGGATAACCAGAAAGTACTTTATTAACTGAAATGATAATAAACAACAAAAGATGTTAAACAGTCAACAAAAAACAATTCGGGAACCCCGAACGCTGCCGAAGACATCTTGGCTCTAAAAGAGAAACAACAGAGAAAAACAAAAGACGAAACCCTAAATGCGAGCCACGAACCCCAGTTGCTGGCTCGCCGGTCATAGACCGTAACACCTCGCTATGGCGAGGCTGAAGGGAAGAAGCGAACAAGCGCTTATGAGGAGCGCCAAACGCTACGTATCTCTGGGAAAAAACCCACGAGAGTGGCGAGACACGTTAGAAGGGGGAAAAACAAGGTTCCGGGAAATCCCGGACGGCACTGTCACCAACGAGGAGCTGGGAAGGGGCCGATTACAAAAAAAACCGCAAAGCTAAATTGCGGACTCCGGACGCGAACCCGGGTCGCTCCGGTAGAGACGCGGCTCCGTACCAAAGAGCCTGTCCCGCCGTGAAAAGCCTGAGATCCGGAAGCGCTATTAAGCTCAGCAGTGTGCAAACAGCGGCGCTAGCATTAGCCAGCAGCTAACCGGATGCTGACACAGAAACACGGCTCAAAAGAACTGCAGCGCGAGGACTGCACGAAATCGCACCAGTTTAAAAATACAAAAGTCTAGGCCTATTTACCTCAGTCTTTCGACTTACACACCCTACCGCTGTACAGCGCCAGGGGAACCCACTAAGCCCTATGAAAGAAAAGACTGGTACGATGCAGTCAAAAGCCGGTTACAAAACAAAAGGTGCGACGCCGGCAACCTGGCGACGCCCACTTAAGTAGTGAGCGCGCAGGTGCCGGTCGTACGCACTAATCAGCGGACCTCCTATTAGAGACCACGCTGTTCTTAGTTCTGTAACGTCTGCGACGCTGAGAAGAGGTGGTAAGTTCATCAGACGCCGCAGACACCCTAACAACTGGGTAGGCTGTGATTGATCATTTTGTGGTTAACTCCAATCTAAACACATCATTAGTCAAATAATCACCTGCTCTGAGAAAAATGCAGTTTTTTGAAAGGTATAAATAACATTAATTTCTCAAAGGTGAATGGTCCTGATTTGTTTGTTGGGTGGGAGGAAGGGTTACAAATGTGTGTAAACATCAGTTAAATCATTGTAGACATTTGTAATGAGTATGAAGTATGAAATGCAAATTAGCAGTGGAATTCAAATGCTATATAAAAGAGTTGTTCCAATCTCTATAACCAACACATTTCTAATACACCTTAAAAAGGACAGAACTGACGTCTAGAAACATTGTCTGTGAATGTGTTGGCTTTATTTGGAGCATAATTGTACATCTATTTTCACATCCTGAGGTAAATCTTTGTGTGTGTTTGTTTAAATCAAAAGACCAGAAGATGAAAAAATTTAACAGCCAGGCTTGTTAGTTTAAGATTCATATTAAATGAAGTGAATTGCTCTGTGTGTTTGTGTGTGTGTGTGTGTGTGTGTGTGTGTGTATGTATGTGTATATGTATGTATATCTTTGTGTGCATATATATTTTTACTTGCTCACTTTAACACTGTACAACCTAGTAAATGCATTATAAATGCGCTATTTTCACTTATAATTATTTAATGTACTAATATATAGGATTAATGTTGGTAAACTGGAACAACTGGTAAAATGGAACATTTACATTTTATTGTTTAATTCATTGTGTGTAATCTTATGTGATCAAGGGGGCAGTGGATTTATGTGTTTGACTAATGTGATGCTACTATTGTAATATCAATCTGTGGTAGTGACACACTGTACTGAATAAAAAGTGAATGTATTGTATAAATAGTACAATAACATACTATAGCAATATTTAATATATCATTTTCAAGTAAAAAAAAAACGTATCTTTCTCCAGCTTTATTTACACATTTTCTTATAACATTCAAACATTAGTACTTTCAGTCTCATTTTGCCTTTAATTAAAGCCATCATTTCATTTGGATATGTCTACTTTAACTGTCTAGTAGACAACAATATACTATAGTGCACTATAGCATATTAAAAAATTGTATAATTATGTCCACATTTTTCACCAGGGGAAGGCTGACTGGTTGGGTCAGTTAGTGGCTCTCCTTAAGATAAGATAAGATAAGATAAGATAAGATAAGATAAGATAAGATAAGATAAGATATCCTTTATTAATCCCACAATGGGGAAATTTGCATCGTTAGAAATGGTAATAAATTGGGAGAGTAGGAGATTAAAAAAAACTAGCAACCAGATTGTGCTCCCTGAGGAGCACACTGTGGTAACATGAAAAAAAGCCCCTAACAGCACACAAGCACATGTAAACATAAGAACATAACATAGTCACACAACGAGTCACGGGTTTGGGGGTGAGGGGATAGGGAAGGTACCAGCTACGACAAGCAGCCCCAGCGATTTGCAGCCATATGCAGGCGCACACTGCAGACCGTTCCTGCCGTATTGGTGGGATCAAGCTAAGACAGTGGAGACGTTGTTTTTGGGTTGGTAAAGTTCTGACAGTCATTCGTGCAGCAAGAAAAAGTCTGTACAAAGTTCACGATGACATGGTTGTTGACAGCTCTTACTGCCCCGAATGAACCAGCTAGTGGAGGGAGGGTAGTGGGTAAGAGGGTGGTGACTCCGTAAAGCGCTCGGTTTGTCTGCCAGTAACCCCTGGTTCGAATCTGCATGCTGAGCTTGCTTAATCTAACTTGTATATTTTCCTTTTGTTTCAAATCGCTTAGCGGTAGCTTTGCGGACCTACTGCAGCGCTGGTATACAGCGCTGGCAGGCACTCGCTAGCAGTAGCGCTAGTGGCAATTAGCATTAGCGGTTGCACGCCGCGCTTCGAAGTAGCGTTGGTTCAATGCTCCGCTATATGCCTCTTATTGAACTCAGTCATCAGATTCCCAAACCGCTGGGTGGCGACTCCGTAAAGCTCTCGGTTTGTCTGCCAGTAACCCCCGGTTCAAATCTGCATGCTGAGCTTACTTAATCTAACCTCTGTCTTTTCCTTTAGTTTCATACCGCTTAGCAGTAGCTTGGCGGACCCACTGCGGCGCCAGTATACAGCGCTGACAGTCTCTCGCTACCATTAGCGTCAGCGAGTTCATTCAGCGCCGGTATAAAGCGCTGGTGGAATTTCGGGCTCAGCGCCTGTAGTTAATTCAGTCGTTGGATTCCATAATCGCTGGGTGGTGACTCCGTAAAGCGTTCGGTTTGTCTGCCTGTAACCCCCCGGTTCGAACCCACATGGCTGAACTAGACTAATAAAGCTTGTTTCCTTCTCTCCCTTGTTTCAGATCGGTGTGCTTCAGCGGCCGCGCCCTAAGGGGTAACGCACTCCGATCGAGACCCACGCTAGAGCACCGTAGTGCTGGGGTCTAGCGTGCTGCGGTGACCCCCTCCCGCAGCCTCCGTCGGAGTTTCCGATTGGTTTTTATTTATCCCTTCTGTTCGTTGTTTACATTTTCTGTTGACTTTATTTAATAAAATACCCTTTTATTTAAAAATGTTCTCCGCACTTGAGTCCTTTCTCTCACACGTGACAGTTACAGATTCTTGTAAAAAAAAAAATTCTATTTAATTCAATACTTTATCCTTAATTGTATTTTGGATCTATTATTCATGCACTTCTCTACATTTCACGATTTTTGAAAATACTGTTTGTTCAACATGCTGGTTTAAAAGCATTTTTTCCTAAGAAAGATGTTTACATTAATTAAATCTGAAAACCCACTTCAATGAAAACCAAATTAATGTAATATTTAATTGTTACACGTGATAATAATACAGTAAATTAATCATTGTTATTATATAAGTTCTTTCTTTGTATATTGTCTGTAGTAACTAGCTGGGTGCCAGTGCAAGTTCACAAGGCTAAAGGTTATAAGGTTCTGTAGTTTTGTCATATACAGTCATTTTCTTGTTAAATGACATACTGTTGTATATAAAAGATAAGAACTACTGTAGGCTTTAAGCTAGAGATTTATGTTGTTTAAAGTACTTTAAATAAACTTATTTTTGTATTTTTTATATTTATTTATCTACTTTTACCTCTTTATCATGGTCAGTCTCACATTTTATTCCAGAAACAATGGACACAAGGTATAAAAGGTTGTATGCAGATGGAACAAACTTAGGCTTATAATAAAGTGTAAACATGTTATAGAAAGGTTATGAATATTAATAAATATTAATAAAAATATAAACAAATATTTACAAATAAAAGTTATGTAAATCAACCATAATACATCATTGTAGTTTGTCTTTTAAATGTAATAAATAGAAGTATTGTTTTTATCTTCCACCACATTTCGTGAAAGTAATTTAATGCTGAAAAATATTTTCTAATTTCACTTGGTTTATTTTCTTGGTTGTAAAGGCAACTTCTACTAGAAACAGTAGGTTCAATTGTTTGGAATGTTTATGTTCCTGACCAGGCACGTGCACAGATAGACCCCTAGTGGTGCTCAAGCACCTGCCCTTTTGCCCTGGATGAGAAAAGTGCCCTTTCTGCTGGAGCCCAATTTTTTTCTACATTCATCAATATTTAAAAATAAAAATTACCCTCTCTGTCATCAATTCCCCCCAAAAGTGTTTTGATATCTGACGGGCATTTATTTGAGTTCTTGTGAGAAGTTCTTGTGCCCAGATCTGATCCGCGGCGTGCACAAGCTCCCGCCTTGCCCCTCCCTCCTCCTCCTCGGGTTAGCACTCATGCAGTGCTGAGCGCCAGGCCAAACCGCTGCTACACACTTCTCCTCTGACCCGCAGCATCAGACAAAGAGGTAATGACAGTGTTTCATACAAAGAGCATCCATGCATAACGCATAGCCTACACGTTTTGTACTCACGAGTCATGAAATACGTGATTTCAAAGCCTTGTCCAGCTTTTTACTGAGGTTTGTCATGTTTAATGAAGGGGGAGGGGGACAAACTGCAGCAGACAGACAGACAGACAGACAGACAGACAGACAGACAGACAGACAGACAGACAGACAGAGAATTTAAAGACAGTTTTACTGTTTTACAAATTAGACAAGTTCACTAGTTTTGTTTCATTTAAAATCTTACTTATTTTGATGTGAAAGCCTGAAGAAAAAAAAAGCATGAGCACAAACATTTTGCAGGAGAATGTCAAGTAGCTCTCACAGTAAAGTGTTGAAAATAGATACAAACATACAATATTTTATAATTACAGCATCCTGGCCCAAATGCTGTGTAGGAAAAGTTACCTTTAGTCAAGGAGTTATTTTCATGCAAGCTTTTATATTTCAACAGTTGAGGTTTACAAATGAGGAATACTTTTGCTAGGTAATTAACATTACAAACTAATATATGTAGAAAGCTAAATATAATGCTCTATGATATAGAACAGCATACAAAAAATGATGAATAAATAGGAAAATGTTATTTAGCTGTCTATTTGATTTTATTGGCATAATAATAGGCCCATTGTTAACATTAACTACCCAAAGTGGGTTTCTGATTTAAAATCAAAGGTAGGTCTTAAGTTGAGCTACATGACTGGTAAGGTAAATTGATACTAGTAATGGTATATTATTAGTGTAATGCTTCAACTCTGTCAGAAAACAGTAAAATGATGTACAGTATACTGTGTTCTCCCATTTATGGAGATTCAGTAAGTCACTCTTGATTATTATGCACAACATTGATTTATCTAATTTACAAATTTTGCAGCATAATGCCAAGAAAAGAAAGCTTACAAAAGCAGAAAGAAAAGGAACTACAGCAAGCAGCTCAGGGTAGCAGCTCAGTAAAGCAAATGAGGGAGATGTATCAGTATCAGTTGTTTGGTTATTAAAAAGTGCGCACAATATGGCCTTGTTCTTGCCTGTTTTTCATTTATTTATGCAATTTGATCATTTGAGTTATTTGATTAGATGTGTATTGATTGTGTTAACCAAAATAAATACAGTGGTGTTCAAAAAAATAGCAGTCCAACACCATTAACTTGATAAATCACTGTTTTTGGTAGAAATGCTATTTCTACATAGCAAGAAATTTACTTGAAAGTGTAGTAGAGTCATGAAAACAAAACAAACCCAACAATTAGGACATGAGTAATCGAAGCATTGATTGAAAGGGGGTTGTTCAAAATAATAGCAGTGAGGATTTCAATTGGTGAAGTCATTCATTCTGCAGAAGAACAGGTGTCAGTTTTGGCCCTTATTTAATGTAGGAGGGTGGCAAATGTTGCACAGGTTGATCATAGCGCATTTCCTTCTGAAATACTGGGTAAAATGGGTTGTTCCAGACATTGTTCTGATGAACAACGTACTTTGATTAAAAAGTTGATTGTAGAGGGAGGAAACCTACAGAGAAGTGCAGCAAATTATAGCCTGCTCAGCTAAAATGATCTCAAATGCCTTGAAGTGACAACCAACACCTGAAAGACACAGAAGGAAGCGTGGAACTGCTGTTCGAATTGATCGAAGAATAGCCAGAATGGCAAAGGTTCAGCCAGTGATCACCTCCAGAAAGATCAAGGAACATCTGAAGTTACCAGTGAGTACAGAAGATGATTAAGTGAAGCCAAATTACCAGCAAAAACTCCTTAGAAAGTCCCTTTGTTAAGAAAAAGACATGTCCTGAATGGGTTCAAATTTGCCAAGGAACACATTGACTGGCCCAAAGAGAAATGGCTCAACATTTTGTGGACTGGTGAAAGCAAAATTGTTCTTTTTGGGTCTAGTGGCTGTAGACAGTATGTCAGACGACCCCTGAGCACTGAATTCAAGCCAAAGTTCACTGTGAAGACAGTAAAGCATGGTGGTACAAAATGATGATATGGGGATGTTTTTCATACCATGGTGTTACGCCTATTTATCACATACGAGGGATCATGGATCAGTTTAAATATATCAGAATACTTGAGGAGATCATGCTGCCCTATGTCGAAGAAGAAATGTCCTTAAAATGGGTGACAATGACCCAAAACATCTTGGTTACAGACAAACAAGATTGAGGTAATAGAGTGGCCAGCCCAATCCCCTGACTTCAATCCCAGAGAGAACTTGTGCGCTGATATCTGTAGCACATTTTTTTGAGGCAAAACCCAAAATTGCAGAAGAACTTTGGAATGTAGTCTGATCATCCTGGACTGGAATACCTGTTCAGAGGTGCCAGAAGTTGGTCGACACCATGCAACACAGATCTCGGAAACAATTGTTATGCCACTAAATATTAGTTCAGTAATTTAAAGTAAAGTGAAACCTCAAACATTTTTTCATGTTATAGATACATTTTTTGAGTTTTTAAAGTAAAATGCTGGCACTGCTTTTTTTTGAACAGCCTAATATTCATTTTTCTTAACTTTCTGTAAAGTTCTGTTCCTGACACTTATTATTATTCTATAACACAAATCATTGATTACTTTAGAGCAAGCACATTAGTTATTTAATACTAAAGAGCACTTCAACAAAAATATATAATGTAATATATACGTATATATATATATATACAGTATATATACTATATATATATATATATATATATATATATATATATATATATATATATATATATATATATATATATATATATATATTACATTAAATATATATATACTGTATATATATATATATATATATATATATATATATATATATATATACAGTATATATATATATACAGTGTATCACAAAAGTGAGTACACCCCTCACATTTCTGCAGATATTTAAGTATATCTTTTCATGGGACAACACTGACAAAATGACACTTTGACACAATGAAAAGTAGTCTGTGTGCAGCTTATATAACAGTGTAAATTTATTCTTCCCTCAAAATAACTCAATATACAGCCATTAATGTCTACACCACCGGCAACAAAAGTGAGTACACCCCTAAGAGACTACACCCCTAAATGTCCAAATTGAGCACTGCTTGTCATTTTCCCTCCAAAATGTCATGTGACTCGTTAGTGTTACTAGGTCTCAGGTGTGCATAGGGAGCAGGTGTGTTCAATTTAGTAGTACAGCTCTCACACTCTCTCATACTGGTCACTGAAAGTTCCAACATGGCACCTCATGGCAAAGAACTCTCTGAGGATCTTAAAAGACGAATTGTTGCGCTACATGAAGATGGCCAAGGCTACAAGAAGATTGCCAACACCCTGAAACTGAGCTGCAGCACAGTGGCCAAGATCATCCAGCGTTTTAAAAGAGCAGGGTCCACTCAGAACAGACCTCGCGTTGGTCGTCCAAAGAAGCTGAGTGCACGTGCTCAGCGTCACATCCAACTGCTGTCTTTGAAAGATAGGCGCAGGAGTGCTGTCAGCATTGCTGCAGAGATTGAAAAGGTGGGGGGTCAGCCTGTCAGTGCTCAGACCATACGCCGCACACTACATCAAATTGGTCTGCATGGCTGTCACCCCAGAAGGAAGCCTCTTCTGAAGTCTCTACACAAGAAAGCCCGCAAACAGTTTGCTGAAGACATGTCAACAAAGGACATGGATTACTGGAACCATGTCCTATGGTCTGATGAGACCAAGATTAATTTGTTTGGTTCAGATGGTCTCAAGCATGTGTGGCGGCAATCAGGTGAGGAGTACAAAGATAAGTGTGTCATGCCTACAGTCAAGCATGGTGGTGGGAATGCCATGGTCTGGGGCTGCATGGGTGCAGCAGGTGTTGGGGAGTTACATTTCATTGAGGGACACATGAACTCCAATATGTACTGTGAAATACTGAAGCAGAGCATTATCCCCTCCCTCCGGAAACTGGGTCGCAGGGCAGTGTTCCAACATGATAATGACCCCAAACACACCTCTAAGACGACCACTGCTTTATTGAAGAGGCTGAGGGTAAAGGTGATGGACTGGCCAAGTATGTCTCCAGACCTAAACCCAATAGAACATCTTTGGGGCATCCTCAAGTGGAAGGTGGAGGAGCGCAAAGTCTCGAATATCCGCCAGCTCCGTGATGTCGTCATGGAGGAGTGGAAAAGCATTCCAGTGGCAACCTGTGAAGCTCTGGTAAACTCCATGCCCAGGAGAGTTAAGGCAGTTCTGGGAAATAATGGTGGCCACACAAAATATTGACACTTCAGGAACTTTCACTAAGGGGTGTACTCACTTTTGTTGCCAGTGGTTTAGACATTAATGGCTGTATATTGAGTTATTTTGAGGGAAGAATAAATTTACACTGTTATATAAGCTGCACACAGACTACTTTTCATTGTGTCAAAGTGTCATTTTGTCAGTGTTGTCCCATGAAAAGATATACTTAAATATCTGCAGAAATGTGAGGGGTGTACTCACTTTTGTGATACACTGTATATAATATAAGACCTACAATTATAATCTGGTAAAATGTAGAAAATATTACTATTGGTTTACTATTAGTTTACTATTAGAAGGTCATTCAGGTAGACAAACACATAATGCACCAATGCTTCCTGGAGTACCTTGTTAATGAACCTCTGGAACACAGCTGGAGATTTCATGAGCCCAAAATAAGTCCATCACCCTGTGTTCATAATGACCCGAATGGGCCAGAGAATGACGCTTTCCAATCATCCCTCTGAGGTTGTAAGCACTGCACACGTACAACCTGGAGAAAAATGGAGGCCTGCAGCAGTGACTCAAAGCTGAGTTCATTAGTGGCAGAGAGTGGCAGCTTTTAATTTTATTATTTGTTATTTGATTCAACCACAGTAGTTTATGCATGTTTTTTTCTTGAAATGATGATTCAAATGCCAAAATAAGTTAGTGGGGAACTGACTTAATGACTCAAGTAAAAACAAAAACTCAAACTAAAGTTACAGAGGAAGAGTACTAGGTGTAACTGTGACTGGGACCAGTGCACTAGCTACTTTGTACACCAGTACAATGACACCTGATAAAAGCCCAGTGCTCTTCTCTTGACCCTAACTAGGGGGTGACAATGGCTCAAGAGAGTCATCAAATTGAACTGACTTTGGGAATACCATGATCTGAATGCTCTCAGGACCACAGTGACCACAATGAAAACTGAACATATTAAAAATTAAATACACAACACGATAAAATGTACAAAATGTCAAGGGCTCTGAATACCATCTAAATCTAATGTATGAGTGATTTAGTAGCACCATGTAATAAATTTTATTTGTACTTGTAGCCTGTGTGGTTGTGTGAAGAAAGGGGGTGGAGTAGGCAATTATGTGGTCCACCCAAGGGTCCTAGGGAAGGCATTTATATAGACCCCCTTTAGGGCCTAAGAGCAGTTTGGGCTGTTTGGCTACTAGGCTAAGTGAGCCAGGATGCAGCTGCCTTCATGGGACATTGAACATTTGTTTGAGCCATGTGGCAGAAGACAAGTCCAGGGAAAGAACGGAGCTAAGCTAAGTGTGTGTAGCTCCTATAACTTCAGTGCATCTCCCCATTTATCTACCAGGAATACAATGAGGAGGCCTGGAAGTTGCCAAATATATACAGTAGCTATGCTGAAATCATGTTATGCTTATTGTTTCTGTGAATTCGGCTGGTACAACAGTGCTGGGTGCTGGCTGCTGTTCTCTTTTAGCAGTTTTCTTTTATTGGTGGTGTTACTTATTAGTTGCTGCTCCCCAAATTCTATACATTTATTAGGGCTGTCGAAGTTAACGCGATAATAACGCATTAACGCGATTTCAATTTAACGCGATTAAAAATAATAGTGCCGTTAACGCAAATTCTAGTTAATGTTGAGACTTGACTGGTAGAACTACAACGCTCGGTTACATTATGTTAACATTATGTTAAAACAAACGTTTTAATGTCGGACTTGCCACCGTTTTTCATTTGCGGTTTGTTAACATAATGTAACCCAGCGTTGTAGTGATGCACTTATAAAGAAATAAATAGGCCTACACGCTATATTCACAAGTTGTCGGGAGCAGAACACTTTTATTAACTTATTCTGTTAAGGTACCAAATACCGGAAAGCTGAGTCAAGCACGTTAGTCCATGAACTATGGAAGCCCCAAAGGGTCAAAACACACTCACTTCGTGTAGAAACGGCCATCAAACCATTGTCACAATACAACCACAGAAAAGTCTGTTACAATAACTACGCCTTATCCCACCTAAAGCACCGCTGATCTACAATGTTTGCTGATGGAGAAATTCTAAACTACAATCTGACATTTACTGCCTAGTATGTGAGTGAATAAAACTCCCTTACAGTTTTCTCTTGTCCCAGCAGTTTTTAACATCAGTACATTTAGCATAAAATGTGTTCACCATTTTAATTGTAACATTTCACATAAAAATCCTTGTTTTCTATAACATTTACACAGATTTTTTTTAATGTGATTAATCGCGATTAACTATATGAAATTCTGAGATTAATCGCGATTAAAAATTTTAATCGTTTGACAGCCCTAATATTTATATGTTATCATTAGAAGTGCTTTGCCACTTTATTTATTTTAAAGTTTGGTTAGGACTAAAAATTTGGGGACTAAGTTATTGGGGTGTTCATGCTGTGTTCACTGGAGTGATAGATATTGCAGTGCAACACATGTAAGTGATTTGGTTTGTAGTGCCAAATTGGTAGTCCTTCCTTCCTTCCTTCCCCTTTTTTTGTTGGGGGTTTTGTTTTTCACGTGTTGATGACCTGGAGCCTCTGGTTAGTCTCCCAGCTCCGGTGCTGCCTTACCAACCTTTACTAGATAGGTGACATTTTTATCTTCTTCTTATATTTTTTAAGCAAGTTAACTGACAGTGACATGTAACTTCCCAGTCTTGTCTAATAAAGAAAATCATGGTATGTTCTTTAAACCTGCGTTTGTAAGTTTCTTGCAATCAGAGCTCCCCTTTGCTCTAGGTTTAAACCAAGGGGTGGTATTGTCAGGTACTAAACATACTGTTGTAGTTTTTTATTTACACATGAAAAGGAATTGCAAATGAACACTGTCTGTTTTATGGACTGTTCCAACTATAAATATATTTAGAATAACTCTGTCCATACTTGGTTTAATACAGACAGCACTGTTAATATATACTGTATATAAAGTAATTTTTGTTGATAAATATATAGTACTGGGTAGGCTGTAATTGATCATTTTGTGGTCAACTCCCATCTAAATACATCATTAGTCAAATAATCACCTGCTAAAAAATGAAGTTTTTTGAAAGGTATAAATAACATTAATTTCTCAAAATAGTTTTTAGACACAATATATTATGTACGTAGTACATACATCAAGTTGTAGATTTACAAACATTAATTAAACAAGTCAATATTACAAACCACTGAACTATTTACTTATAAAAACTAATTGACACCTAAGATAGTTTATTTGTTTTTTAGTGTATACTGCTTTTTTAGTTTCACAATACTGTATGTTAATTAAGATGTAAATAACATGATGACAATAAATATGATGATTATACGATAGCTATATAGTCCTGATTTGTTTGTTGGGTGGGTTGAAGGTTTACAAATGTGTGAATATACAAAAGTATGAAATGCAAATTAATAGTGGAATTCAAATATTATATAAAGAGTTGTTCCAATCTCTATAACCAACACATTTCTCATACGCCTTAAAAAGGACAGAACAGAGGTCTAGAAACATTGTTTGTGAATTTGTTGGCTTTATCTGCAGCATATTTGTACATATCTATATTTACATCCTGAGGTAAGTATTTTTTTAATCAGTATGCTTGTTTAAATCAAGAACAACTATTAAATGAAGAATTTAATTGAATGTATTGAACAAATAGTACAATAACTTTTTACAGATGTATTTACACATTTTGACTTAAAACATTCAAACATCAGTACTTCGTAGAATATCATTTTGCCTTTAATTAAAGCCATCATTTCATTTTGATATGTCTACTTTAACTGTCTAGTAGAGGACCACATGTTTTTCTCAAGAATTTGGATATATTTGGTAGCATCTATTTTCCCTTAAATCTTGACCAATTGCCCAGTTGTTGCTGAGGAGAACTGGGGAAGCATCCCCAGTGCAAATGTTGCCACCACTGTGCTTCATGGTAGGTATGGTTAATTATCGGTGGTGTGCTGTGTTTGATATTCTTCAAATATGCCACTTGGAGTTCAGTCTTGGACTCTCTCATCCGACCATAAAACTTTCATTAGAAACTTTTAAGTCTTTTAGCATGGCACTTTTTCAGGAGCGGCCACTCTCTTGCCAGCCTGCCATACAGACCACCTTTGTGAAAAGCCTTTGAGATTGTTGTGATATACACAGACTGACCAGTCTTAGCTATATAAACTTGTAAGTCCTTCAAAGTTGCCACTGGCCTCTTGTTAGCTTCCCTGATCAAAATCCTCGGATCAGTCATTCAGTCCAATCTTGAAAAGTTGTTGGTGGTGCCTTACACTTTCCACTTCTTCATAATGCTCTGAACAGTACTCAGAGGATTAGTTAAAGCAACTGCAATCGTATTGTATCCTTCTCCTAACTTGTGCTTTTCTACAACTACAAAGCCCTGTTAAAAGCACATTTCCAATCACAGTGAATGTTTGTAATAGCATGCACTACTAGTATTGGATTCCTTAGCAAAAGAACTGGTTTATTTTGAAGTAATCAAAACCATTACAACTCGGATGTAGACCACTTGGTCTGATAAGTGATTTGTAAGGTTGTTGGTTATTCCTGAGCAATTTAATTATGGTTACTCTGGTTACTAATTCACACTATTTTATTTATTTGCTAATTAAATTCAAGTAATTTATCTTTAATTAATTTTTTTGAAAGTGTGATTTTCATATTTATATTGAGGGTTATAATGTGTAAATATATCTGAAAAAGGTTCATTTTCATGGTATAATGTGACAGGCAAGGATTTCCATGCTGTATGATGATTTTCTGTAGGTAATTCTTGTAGTACTTGTAGTGATGTGTATTTTTTGGTGTTAATTTGGTTATTAAAGTATATGTACATAATAATGTTTGAATTGGTTAGTGGTCAGTGTAACAAGACTTTACTGATGACTGTTAAGAATTTTGTATTGGCCATGTATATATTTGATATAGTAAAACACTTTCAGTGTCGGCTTGATTTATGTCCAAATATTTCTGTTTTTAATTCTTGGAAGCAGTGTAAAATAGTTGCAAATTCTCCTGAACTCTGTATCAGTGTATACCTTCTATGATAAAAAAAAAACATATTTAAAGATCACACTTAAGTAATGTATAATTAATTAATACATTCTGTAGCTACTGAATCAAAAACAAAAAACATCAGTGTAGTGCACTAGCCCAGCACCAGGTGAAAAAAAACAGGTGGAAATATGGAGAAATTGTATTCGACTAGACTGGGGAGAAAGGAGGAAGAATTATTAAATATTTTTTAAATGAGATAAGATAATTATGTAATTATGCTGTGTTTGTACATTATAGGATTAATATATATATATATTATTTCTTAGACATATATAGCTAAACTGGCCCCATTTTAAGCCCTCATGTCTTTACTAAATATGTTATACTTATCCCAATTTTTATCTACAGATTGACGAAGCCCTAGAACATCATGAGATTTAAAATGGATAATTTCTCCTTCATCTCCTCCAATTTTTCCAACATCACTTCAGGACAACTCCCTTGTTCGGCTGACATGTACCTTTGTATGATGATTGTATCAATTGTAATCCTGCCCTTTAATATCTGCGGTCTGTTGTATGGCTTGAAAACAAAGACTACACATAAAAGCTATAAATCCTCAGATGTGCTCATTCTTAGCATAATTTTTACAACTGCTATTTCAACTGTACCAATGATTTTATTTTTTGTTTTCTTTTGCATTTCAAACTTGGTTTTATTTATAATTGCAAACATCTTTGGTTTTGCATGCTTTCTTGCTCAAGCTCAGTTCCAAACCTGGATCTGCTTGGAACAATATGTGGCAGTGGCTTATCCAATCTTTTACCTGAAACTAAAGCAGCATAGGTATGGACTGGTGTTGGCTAGTTTCACATGGGTTACATCCCTAGTTTTCACAGTAGTGGCTATGGGACTTGGCTTTAACAAAATTATTTTTTTATTTCTTATACTTATTTCTGTACTGCTTGCTGTGATATTGTTTTGCAGTGTGGCAACATTGGCAGCACTAAAACACCCGAGTCCAGGTGGAGGACAGGGGAGAGAAATGCACCATAAAAAAATAAAGGCTTTTAAAATCATTACATCAAACCTGGTGGTATTAATAATTCGCTTCTATCCAATAATTGGTGTAACATATATGATTGAGCGTCTGCCTCCTAACACATTATGTTTAGCCAGTTTAATTACTATGTCTTTTCTTTTATTTGGATCTGTCTATCATTCACTTCTGTTAATCTCACGATTTATCAAAATACCATGAAACATGCTGTTCTAAAAGCATCTACTGCTAGGAAAGGTTTTTTGAAGGTTTATAATCCTAACACTTTGGTTATTACAAACCCCATTTCCAGAAAACTTGGGACATTCTGTAATACTTCAGAGTTACAGATTCTTGTTTTAAAACAAGATTGTGTTCAATTCAATTACTTTATCCTAATTGTATTTTGGATCTCTTATTTAGTTTTTTATTTTTAATGACATGTTATTGTATATAAAAGATAAGAACTACTGTACACTTTAAGCTAGAAATTTATATTGTTTAAAGTACTTTAAATAAACTTATTTTTTTATTTTTGATATTTATTTATCTACTTTTACCTCTTTATCATGGTTAGTCTAATGGTAGATTTTATTCCAAAAACAATGGACACAAGGCATAAAAGGTTATAAGTCAATCCACTCACTGAATTTTACATTCAGATGCAGATGGAACAACTTTAGGCTCATAATAAAGTGTAAAATATATTATAGAAAGGTTATGAACATATATTTCATTCATAAAAATATAAACAAATATTTACAATTAAAAGTTATGTAAATCAACCATAAAACATTTTTTATGCATCAGTGTAGTTTGTCTTTTAAATGCACTAAATAGAAGTATTGTTTTTATCTTCCACCACTTCTTTTCAAGAAAGTAATTTAATGCTCAAAAATATTTTTTAATTTTACTTGGGTTATGTTCTTGTTCGGGTGTATGAAATTTATTCATGAAATTTTTTTATTTGTAACAACTTTTTATGGACTGCATATACTATTATTGTTGTGTAAAGGTGTAAAGTGCTGGGAAATATGCACTTTAAAAAAATAAAGGCTTTAAAAAACATTACATTGAGCCTGGTGGTATTTATTATTTCATTATTCTCACTTAACTCATGCACTTAACTCATGTTATTCATGCACTTCTTTACATTTCACGATTTATTAAAATGCAATGCAACATGCTGGTGTAAAGGTAACTTCTACTAGAAAGAGTAGGTTCAGTTGTTCGGAATGTTTATGTTCCTGACACTTACAGTTGGGATCCAGGGGTTAAATTTCCAGCTGTGTTATGGGCTGATTGGGTGTCTACATACAGACATGATTGGCCATGTGTGGGAATTTAGAGCTTCAAGGCAAAGACAAATGTACGGTGGCCCGCTGAGTCAAAACACGATAACATTTACAAAACAAACAAAAGCTGACAACACAACAACATTAGGGAAAAACGCGAATACAAAAAGAACAACACAACAACATTAAGGAAAAACACGAATACAAAAAGGACAACACAACGAAATTAAGGAAACACGAATACAAAAGGACAACACAACGAAATTAAGGAAACACGAATACAAAAGGACAACACAACGAAATTAAGGAAACACAAATACAAAAGGACAACACAACGAAATTAAGGAAACACAAATACAAAAGGACAACACAACGAAATTAAGGAAACACGAATACAAAAGGACAACACAACGAAATTAAGGAAACACAAATACAAAATGACAACACAACGAAATTAAGGAAACACGAATACAAAATGACAACACAACGAAATTAAGGAAACACGAATACAAAAGGACAACACAACGAAATTAAGGAAACACGAATACAAAAGGACAACACAACGAAATTAAGGAAACACGAATACAAAAGGACAACACAACGAAATTAAGGAAACACGAATACAAAAGGACAACACAACGAAATTAAGGAAACACGAATACAAAAGGACAACACAACGAAATTAAGGAAACACGAATACAAAAGGACAACACAACGAAATTAAGGAAACACGAATACAAAAGGACAACGCAACGAAATTAAGGAAACACAAATACAAAAGGACAACACAACGAAATTAAGGAAACACAAATACAAAAGGACAACACAACGAAATTAAGGAAACACGAATACAAAAGGACAACACAACGAAATTAAGGAAACACGAATACAAAAGGACAACACAACGAAATTAAGGAAACACAAATACAAAAGGACAACACAACGAAATTAAGGAAACACGAGTACAAAAGGACAACGCAACGAAATTAAGGAAACAAATACAAAAGGACAACACAACGAAATTAAGGAAACACAAATACAAAAGGACAACACAACGAAATTAAGGAAACACGAATACAAAAGGACAACGCAACGAAATTAAGGAAACACAAATACAAAAGGACAACACAACGAAATTAAGGAAACACAAATACAAAAGGACAACACAACGAAATTAAGGAAACACGAATACAAAAGGACAACGCAACGAAATTAAGGAAACACGAATACAAAAGGACAACGCAACGAAATTAAGGAAACACAAATACAAAATGACAACACAACGAAATTAAGGAAACACGAATACAAAAGGACAACGCAACGAAATTAAGGAAACACGAGTACAAAATGACAACACAACGAAATTAAGGAAACACGAATACAAAAGGACAACGCAACGAAATTAAGGAAACACGAGTACAAAATGACAACACAACGAAATTAAGGAAACACAAATACAAAAGGACAACGCAACGAAATTAAGGAAACACGAGTACAAAATGACAACACAACGAAATTAAGGAAACACGAATACAAAAGGACAACGCAACGAAATTAAGGAAACACAAGTACAAAATGACAACACAACGAAATTAAGGAAACACGAATACAAAATGACAACACAACGAAATTAAGGAAACACAAATTCAAATCCTACAACGGAAATGCTCCCGGTCACTAGAGGGCACCTCTATCATTTTTTATCTGTATGAACATTGCAGCAAAGAAAGCAAGAAGCAGAGCAGCGTAGTGCAGAGAATCTGGATTCGGTTTAACTTTAATGTTCAGTGATATAATTCTTAATAAAATTGAGCTTTTGATAAATTTATTTCAAACCATTTTCATACAAACACATTAATGTTTCTCACCTACTACAAACTATTTTATATTAATTTTAAATAAAGATCAATAAATCTGATCATTTTATTTTGGAGATGAATTAATCTATGCAGGTCTCGTAATTTTATTTATTAGTATAAACCTCAATGTTTCCCATTTACTACAAACTTTTTTTAGTTACATTTTTAGTTATATTTTCTTTTAAATTTATAGTTAAGATAAAAAAATGTATGCTCATTGTACTGTACATCTGTATATGTATACATGACAAATAACGGATATATTACCTTATTTCATATAGGATAATTGTAAATTATAGAATTATTTGACATGATTACATTTATTAATGTAAACTATTTTATATATACACATACAGTACATACCCCTCACCTACAAACTTCTTTACATTATTAAATCATTTATTTTAATTTCTAGTTAAGATCAATAATTGTATGATAATTATATTTTACAGGTGTGTCCATTAGTGTCTAAAAATGGTTTGACATTAATCTAATTAAATAATACAAGATTTAGATGTATTTATTTTATTTTTTTTATAAAAGAAATAAATTTTTTTAATGCTTTGTACAAGGTTTGTAATAGGTGAAAGAAACCGATGTGTATATAAAAATTTGTTTGACATTAATACATCAAATTATATGACACTTTAATGGATTCCCTTTTCTGAAAAAAATGCACAAAATGTTATGAACACGACTCAGTTTTTCCATTAGTTTTTTTTTAAGTAAATAGACGTAATCTTAAAATTAAAATGAAATAACTTTTTAAGTATGTTACCTATTTTCATGTGTAAGAATTCATAAAATAAGTCTTAAGTGTTTTTTCAAGCACTTATTTAAACCAGAATGCCGAATGTCAAAAGAATGTTAAATATTAAACTAATGGGCATGAATACATACGCTTAAAATGCTTAATGATAACTAACTAATACATTGTAAATATACTGTTAAAAGGTTTATGACATTAAAACATGTTAAACTGTAAAAGCGTGGCACAGTCTGGTTAAAGCTTAAGTTAGTTGATTTTGCAATTATATTAAAACATTTGGCAAGCTAATTGCTGCCTGATGTTTAAAAAACAAAAAGGTGCTATACAATCAAACCACCGACACTAAAAAGCTCAATTTTATTAAGAATTATATCACTGAACATTAAAGTTAAACCGAATCCAGATTCTCTGCACTACGCTGCTCTGCTTCTTGCTTTCTTTGCTGCAATGTTCATACAGATAAAAAATGATAGAGGTGCCCTCTAGTGACCGGGAGCATTTCCGTTGTAGGATTTGAATTTGTGTTTCCTTAATTTCGTTGTGTTGTCATTTTGTATTCGTGTTTCCTTAATTTCGTTGTGTTGTCATTTTGTACTCGTGTTTCCTTAATTTCGTTGCGTTGTCATTTTGTACTCGTGTTTCCTTAATTTCGTTGCGTTGTCATTTTGTATTCGTGTTTCCTTAATTTCGTTGTGTTGTCATTTTGTACTCGTGTTTCCTTAATTTCGTTGCGTTGTCATTTTGTACTCGTGTTTCCTTAATTTAGTTGCGTTGTCCTTTTGTACTCGTGTTTCCTTAATTTCGTTGCGTTGTCCTTTTGTATTCGTGTTTCCTTAATTTCGTTGTGTTGTCCTTTTGTATTCGTGTTAACTTAATTTCGTTGTGTTGTCCTTTTGTATTTGTGTTTCCTTAATTTCGTTGTGTTGTCCTTTTGTATTCGTGTTAACTTAATTTCGTTGTGTTGTCATTTTGTATTTGTGTTTCCTTAATTTCGTTGTGTTGTCATTTTGTATTTGTGTTTCCTTAATTTCGTTGTGTTGTCATTTTGTATTTGTGTTTCCTTAATTTCGTTGTGTTGTCCTTTTGTATTCGTGTTTCCTTAATTTCGTTGTGTTGTCCTTTTTGTATTCGTGTTTTTCCTTAATGTTGTTGTGTTGTTCTTTTTGTATTCGCGTTTTTCCCTAATGTTGTTGTGTTGTCAGCTTTTGTTTGTTTTGTAAATGTTATCGTGTTTTGACTCAGCGGGCCACCGTACAAATGAGTGGTGGACATGATCAGGGCTATGGACGCTGGCTTCAAAAACTGCATCGTTGTTCCACATGCAAGCATCTGCTGTCGAAGATGAAATTGTAACCCTACATTCAGACATTTATATGAAGTCAAGGGCCTCTGCTGGACAATTTCGGAACTTGCTGTCTGAGGTCAAATATCCAAACATAAAAATGTGCCACATATTTGACAGCATTCTTAGATCAACCTACTTATGTGAATCAGCCTTTTTCAACATGAAAATAATTAAGTCTAAATTTCGGTCCACCCTTACTGATGAACACTTGAAAGCTTGAGAATTGGCATCAGCAGCTATTGTCCAGACTACATTAACCTGGCTGACCATTCAGTACAAATCATCAAAATGAGATTAGTGTGATTTTTCAGTCGCTTGCCCTGTAATGCTGAATAACAACATTACCAACTGAAGCACATTTTAAAAAAGCATCAAAGCTTTTTAAAGAGAAGATCACGGTGACCTGTCAACTGTTTTATTATTTTTTTAATGTTTTATCAATTTTTAATAATGTCTATTTTAGTAACAAAAATTTTAAATTTACAAACATTAATTAAAAAAATCAATATTACAAGCCACTAAGATGCTCTGGACAACCTAGATTTACTTATAAAACTGATTGACAGTACACCTAAAACAAATAGTTGATTTGTTTTTTAGTATATACTGTTTTTTTAGTTGCCCAATACTGTATAAAAAACATTTTATTAACATGATAACAATAAATATGATGACTATCTGAGAGAGCTATAAAATTTATTAGTTTTTAGGTGTATAGTGTTGGGTGGGATGAGGGCTTACAAATGTGTGTAAAATAAATATGAAATGCAAATTAGAAGTGGAATTCAAATATAATGTAAAGGAGTCCTTTCAATCTCTATAACCAACACATTTCTCATCCACTTTAAAACAGGGACAAACTGATGTCTAGAATACCTTGTCTGTGAATGTGTTGGCTTTATCTGGAGCATAATTGTACATATCTTTTTTACATCCTGAGGTAAATCTTTTTTAATCAATATGCTTGTTTAAATCAAGAGGCCAAAATATATTATGGAACATTTTGTCATACCAGACATGTTAGTTTTAGATTTATATCAAATAAAGAGAATTTCTGTGTGTGTGAGAGAGAGAGTTTGAATACACCCACACCCACACCCACACCCATATATATATATATATATATATATATATATATATATGTGTGTGTGTGTGTGTCTGTGTGTGTGTCTGTGTGTGTGTGTGTGTGTGTGTGTGTGTGTGTGTGTGTGTAATGAATGTGGATATTTTTTTACTTGCTGACCCTAACGCTGTACAACCTAGTAAACCTATCAAACAAATCTGACATTACGTGCACCGTTATTTAAAATGTATTGTTATGGTTAACTCGAATAACTGGTCAAATGGGATATTTAAATTTCCTTTGTATATCTTATGTGATAATTTTTTAATAAGAGGGCAGTGGGTTCATGTGGGTTAAACTGGTGTGATGCTACGATTGTAATATCAATCTGTGGTAGTAACACACTGTATTGAATAAAGAGTTTAACTGAATGTATTGAATAAATAGTACTACAGCAATATTCAATGAATCATTTTCATGTTTAAAAAACTCTTTCTATCTTTCTTTCTCCCGCTTTATTTACACATTTTGTCTTATAACATTTAAATAATGAAAAAAATGCTGTTGAAAATGAATAGAAAAAAATACATGATAAACTTGAATAACAGGGCTGATACCATGATTTAGTGATTTAGTAAAGTAACCTTTTGCCTTTAATTATCGGTGGTGTGCCGTGTTTGATATTCTCCAAAAAATACCACCTGGAGTTCAGTCCAAAAAGTTAAATCTTGGACTTTTAGCATGGCACTTTTTCGGAGCGGTTACTTTCCTGCCAACCTGCCATGCCAGCCAACTTTGTTGTTTTGACATACACAGACTGACCAGTCTTAGCCATATAGACTTGTAAGTCCTTCAGTTACCATTGGCCTCTTGGTAGCTTTCCTGATCAAAATCCTCCTGGTTTAGTCATTCAGTCCAATCTTGACAAGGTGTTGGTGGTGCCTTACACTCTCCACTTCATCATAATGCTCTGAACAGTACTCAGAGGAATGGGCAACTGAAATTGTATTGTATCCTTCTCTTAACTTGTCCTTTTCTACAACTTTATTACAAAGCCCTGTTGAAAGCACATTTCCACTTATAGTGAGTTTTTGTGTTGCCATGCACTACTAGTAGTAGAATCCTCAGGGGAAAGCTGGTTTTAATATAAAGTAATCAGAACCATTACAACCAATGTCAGGTGTGGGCCACCTGACATGGTGTGTGATTTGGAAGGTGATTGCTTTTATTTGAACAAATTTACAATGGTTACTCTGGGGCTGGTTACTTATCCAAACTGGGTGTTTTATTAATTAAATTTAATTGAATAATTTATCTTTAATTAATTTATTTAAAAAATAATTTTATAATGTTATAATGTGTAAATATATCTGGAAAAAGTTTTTATTTTAATTTATTTAAATATATTTTTATTTTCATGGTATAATGTGACAAAAAGCAAGGATTTCTTTGAAGCAGTGTAGTTGCATGGGCTTTTGTAGTTGTAAATTCTGCACCAGTTTATACCTTCTACGATAAAAAAAAATAACATATTTAAAGATCAAACCTTGATTGATAAACTCTGCAACTACTAAATCATCAAAAATCCAAGTAAAAGGCAAACGTCCAATGCACTAGTAAGATTTTGAATTTGAATCTCAGTTTAAATCTTAGCTGTGCTATTGGCCGGCTGGGCATGAAGGACAATTGTCAAGTGTGGCTTCTTCACCGCTGCTGCGATTACAGCCTCTGCTGGCTGGTTGAGGGGCAGTTGCACAAGGGGCAGTTGGTAGCGGATAGCAACAGCTCTCCTCGATACTGCGCTATGTAAGACACCACCTCTGGCAGGTGAAGCAAGGAGAAATTGTATCCATTTAGACTGAAGAGAAAAAGGGGAATAATTAATTTAAAAAAAAGATTTTTAATTAAGTGATATAATCACGTAATCATTCTGTATTTGTACATTATAGATGTAAAAATTAAATGTCTTTATTTTGGACATTATTCCTTAGACATGTAAAGTTAAACTGTCCCCATTTTAAACCCTAATGTCTTTACTTAAAATGTTATACTATTGCTATTTTTCATCTACAGATTAAAGAAGCATCATGAGATTCAAAATTGATAATTTCTCCTTCATCTCCTCCAACATTTCCAACATCACTTCAGAACTACCCATTTGTTCAGCTAACGTTTACCTTTATATGATGATTGTAGCAATTGTAATCCTGCCCTTTAATATCTGCGGTCTGTTTTATGGCTTGAAAACAATGACTACACGTAAAAGCTACAAATCCTCAGATGTGCTCAATCTTAGCATGATTTTTACAGTTGTTCTTTCAACTGTACCAGTGATTTGTATTTATGTTTTCTTTCACATTTCAGACTTGGTTTTATTTATGATTGCAAATATCTTTGCTCTTGCATGCTTACTTGCTCAAGCTCAGTTTCAAACCTGGATCTGCTTGGTACAATATGTGGCAGTGGCTTATCCAATCTTTTACCTGAAGCTAAAGCAGCATAGGTATGGACTGGTGTTGGCTAGTTTCACATGGGTTACATCCCTAGTTTTAGCAGTAATGGCTTTAATACTTGGTTTTAATCGTGGTATTTTTGTATTTCTTGCACTTATTTCTGGACAGCTTGTTGTAATATTGTTTTGCAGTGTGGCAACATTGGCAGCACTAAAATACCCGAGTCCAGGTGGAGGACAGGGGAGAGAAATGCACCACAGAAACTTAAGAGCTTTTAAAATCATTACATCAAACCTGGTGGTATTAATAATTCGCTTTTATCCATACCTGGTTGTAACATATATGTTTGAGCATCTGCCTCCTGAAACATTATGTTTAGCCAGTTTAATTACTGTATCTTTTCTTTTATTTGGATCTGTCTATCATTCACTTCTATTCATCTCACGATTTGTCAAAGAGCCATGCAACATGCTGTTCTAATAGCATTTACTGCTAGTCTCTTCCTTACATACTACAGAATTTTATGAAATCCCACCTTGTGTGATTAAATTGTAAGAATTTTGAATGTTTATAATCTTAACGCTTTGCTTAATACAAACCTTATTTCCAGAACAGTTGGAAACAAGAATCTGGAAATCATTATTTTGAACCTTTATTTAACAAATAAAACTACAAAGGGGTGGCACAGTGGCTCAGTGGGTAGCACTGTCGTCGCACAACAAGAAGGTCCTGGGTTTAAGTCCCAGGTGGAGCGATCTGGGTCCTTTTTTTGTGGAGTTTGCTTGTTTTCCCCCTGTCCCCATGGGTTTCCTCTGGTAACTCCGGTTTCCTCCCACAAGTCCAAGGACATGCATTTAGGTTAATTAGAATTTAAAAAAATGCCCTAGGTGTGTGTATGTGAGAGAGAGAGAAAGTTAGCTCTGTAATGGACTGGCAACCTGTCCACTACATTTCTTCCGGTGAACTGCACCCACCATAAGCATGACCAGGATAAGCAGTGATAAAACAGACAGTGAATGAATGAATGGTTTTCATGGTCAGTTATATAAAGATTCAAGAGAAATAAAAATAAAAAAAGCTTCATAAACTGTCTCAACTTTTCCATAAAAAGTAAGCCATTACAATGTTAAGTAATAGCAAGTATTTATTCATTTGGATTTCAATGTCATGTTTTACACACTTTGGTTACATTCATGACAGGACAGGTAGTTACTGGTTCAAGTCCCTAATGTCAGACACAGTCACAGACAATTTTGTATCTCCAATTCACCTCACTTGCATGTCTTTGGACTGTGGGAGGAAACCGGGGGCACCCGGAGGAAACCCACACAGACACTGGGAGAACATGCAAACTCCACATAGAAAGGACCCGGACCACCCCACCTGGGGATCAAACTCAGGACCTTCTCGCTGTGAAGCATCAGTTAAACCCACTGTGCCGCCCAAGTAATGGCAAGTAAGCATTTTAGTTTTATATCAGAGCTTAATTAAAATCGAATAAATGTGATATTTATTATAAAACATAGTAAACAATACAGTAGGTGAAAAAAAATGTTTGTTTTCATTTATTATAACGTCCTTCATCTGTATATGTAGTGACGATCTGAGTCTGAGTTTCATTACAAGTGTATAAACAAATCATTGTGTGGATAACTTTGTAAAATTTTTCTATTTTGCTAATATAATATTTCATTTTTGTTTATTAACCCACTCTTAACAAAATAACTTTATATTGTTATTGCTAGAAAAATGGTGTCATTCAAAGTAGTATAAATAAAGCTCTTGTCAAATAAATTTTATGTATGCATTCATTAATCTACCATAACATCCAAAACATCCAAAATGGATTTTAAAAACACTGGGCACAAGCTGGAACAGGGTGCTAATCCATCATGGGTTTTAGAGTAGCAAATCCAACTAGACAGGCAAGACTATTTTTTGCTAGCCAGGAAGGGCCCTCCTACTGTGTAGCTTGAGAGGGGGGCGCAGACTACAGCAACATGCCCACCTACCATGCCACTAACTGCTGACAGGGGGGCATGACAGCACAGTGCCCGTCACTGTAACCTTCAGTCTTTGCACCCCATCAAGTCATAATTCGCTTTAGGTGGAGGAGCATCTTTATAATCGCAGCTTCTGTGTTAAAGGATTGCTGCCAACTGCTTATGTGATGCTGGGCGCCTCCCAGCTTTTCTGCTGGCACAATCTTTATCTTCCTGTCGGGGAATTAAGCTTATGTTAAAGTGACTCTTGGCAACTTTAACTGCAAGCCTCACAACTGTATCATAACACAATCATAATAATACAATCATAATTATTTTAAAAAGAATTTACTTGTATTTCATTGGTTTAAAGCCACCACTTTTCATGACGTTGTCCAGCACTTTATTGTGGAACGTCCAGGCCTGAAAGGCTAGTTAATTACTAAACTTTAATAACGGTTCAAGCTGTCAACATGCCAATAACTGTCAACAACAAAAAAACAATGTACAGCCCTGAGTGATCAGCTCACCACCCTTCATTTCATTTTAGAGTAGGAAAGATTAATTTTATGTTTCTTGTACAAAAGTATCACAAATGTACTTTAAATGTCTTAAGTAGAACATCCATCACTAACACGGCACGTATAGCTCTAAATTTAGATGCAAACTGTATCGTACTGTATTGTATTATGCAAAGGAAAAGAAAAAAAATTAAAAAGGGCGAAAATAGTAGTGTGTGCAGCCTTGCACTACGTACAGTACATCATGACATTGCTATTTGGTTCCAGCATGATTTAAAAACAACAGAATCTTCTTATAAACTAAAACTGTCGTTGCTTTAACGGAAAGAAAACTTCTATGCTAGTAAGGAAAGACAGCAAAAATGATTCAAAGAATCAAACAAAAATTTAAATCAGATTAAAATATTTACTATTTTTATGGCATGTCATTAAAAAGTTAAAAACATTTTAGTGACTTTGTCATAATGCATAAAACATAACATCATACATAACATAATGACAACTGACGTGAATAACAACTGATTATCTCTTCATCACAACACCTGTTAGTGGGTGGGATATATTAGGCAGCAAGTGAACATTTTATCCTCAAAGCTGATGTGTTAGAAGCAGGAAAAATGGGCAAGTGTAAGGATTTGAGCGAGTTTGACAAGGGCCAAATTGTGATGGCTACACAACTGGGTCAGAGCATCTCCAAAGGGTCCAATCCAACAGAAGAGCTACTGTAGCACAAAGTGCTGAAGAAGTTAATGAATACACAGTCAGAATTCAGAATACACAAAGCATCACTGTTTGTTGCTTAGGGGGCTGCATAGCCGCAGACCAGTCAGGGTGCCAATGCTGACCCCTGTCCACCGCCGAAAGCGCCAACATGTGAGCATGTGAGCATCGGAGCTGGACCACGGACCAATGGAAGAAGGTGGCCTGGTCTGATGAATCACGTTTTCTTTTACATCACGTGGATGGCCGGATGCGTGTGCGTTGCTTACCTGGGGAACACGTGGCACCAGGATGAACTATGGGAAGAAGGCTAGCCGGCGGAGGCAGTGTGATGCTTTGGGCAATGTTCTGCTGGGAACGTTGGGTCCTGGCATCAATGTGGATGTTACTTTGACACGTACCACCTACCTAAGCATTGTTGCAGACCATGTACAGCCTTTCATGGAAACGGTATTCTTTGATGCCTGTGACCTCTTTCAGCAGGATAATGCTCCCTCCCACAAAGCAAAAATGGTTCAGGAATGATTTGAGGAGCACAACAATGAGTTTGAGGTGTTGACTTGGCCTCCAAATTCCCCAGATCTCAATCTAATCGAGCATCTGTGGAATGTCTGGACAAACAAGTCTGATCAGTGGAGGCCCCACCTCACAACTTACAGGAGTTAAAGGATCTCCTGCTAACATCTTGGTGCCAGATACCACAGCATACCTTCAGGGGTCTAGTGGAGTCTATGCCTCGATGGGTCATGGCTGTTTTGGTAGCAAAAGGGGGACCAACACAATATTAGGAAAGTGGTCATAATATTATGTCTGATGGATGTATGTTTAAATGTTAAATTTACCTCAACGTTTTGTCCTTAATATTTTTGGCCAAAAGTTTGATGGAGTAAATTGTTCACTGAAAGTTTATATTTATTATCATAAATTGCACATCAATACCAATCATGCAATTTTATGTAACAACTAGATTACTTACAATTTTTTCTTTTTCTTGGAATGTTACTTCTGTTAAAACTATGTTAGATGTATAACAGCAGTGACATTGTGTTATACCAGAAACTGATGTTTGCGTACAGTAAATATCTCTAAACACTCTAAAGGAAATTAGGAACAATAAAAGGTAAAATTTAAATAATGATGAAGATATTTCAGCAAAGAGCACTTAATCTGAAAACATGGGTTGCGAGGTTTAAACACACCCTGAACATGGTTCCAATCCATTGCAGGGCAACACACACACCTATGGACAACAAGAATAGCTGGAGAGATCTTGTGTGGTATGAAGGAGAAAATGCCAAAGTCCATGTAAACAGTGAGCAATAGCAAGGATTAAAACAGGATAAATTGTATTAATATTACTTTATTTCACTTCAAATGTCATTCTGTCCAGACATGCTGTGTGCAATGTGCCAGACATGTGATGTGGACATTTTTTAAATATTTTATATGTGAATTGGGTTGCTGCTTGCTGCTCTTCCAAAAGTGACTGAAACCTTACTCGAATTGAACATGTGCGTAGGAAGCAGGGGCGATTTCTCTAAGACTGCAAGGGAAGCTCAGCTTCCCCTAAAATGTAAAAAATTAAATGGCCAAATATGTACAGTTGTGTTAGCTTCTGCAAGATGATTGGAGGATCAGTCGAAAGGCTGAATCCCGTTTTGGTTGACAGCTATTTTGAGATCTACATGTCACTTAATCACTGGGAGCTTCAGTCCCATCGCGGATTTTGCGAGTGAAGTCGAAAGACAAACTGCAACCCATTTCTTGGTATTTGCTTGGTGAAATTACTTGACCATTTCCATTGTTCATTGTGTAAATAAAACACACTCATAGTATTTGTTTCAGGACACTGGTCAAGTCCCTGGAAAAGACGCCTACTTGGTACAATAGGATCACAGGCCATTTTCTTGAAAAGGAACAGAGGGCAGAATTTATGTATAAATAAATTGACAAATTTTATGATGTAAGCCGACAATGAGCTTCCTCTCTTTGAAAGACCAGCAGCCGCCACTGGTAGGAAGTTACTGAACTCATTTCACGATTTATTAAAATGCAATGCAACATGCTGGTGTAAGAGCACCTTCTGCTAGAAATAGTAGACTTAATTGCTCAAAAGGTTTATGTTCATGACACTTACAGTTGGGATCCAGCAGTGTTATGGGCTGATTGGGTGCCTACATACAGACATGATTGGTTATATGTGGGATAAGGGGTGGCTGAGCTTAATTTAGAGATGCATAAAAAAATGTATTAGTTTTTAGGTGTAAAGTCGTGATTTGTTTGTTGGGTGGGATGAGGGTTTACAAATGTGCATAAAATAAGTATGAAATGCAAATTAATAGTGGAATTCAAATATTATGTAAAGGAGTCGTTGTGGCTATCTGACCATAAAACTATCAGCATGGCACTTTTTAGGAGTGGCTACTCTATTGCCAGCCTCGTCATTGTTGTGATGTTCACAGACTGACCAGTCTCATCCATATAAACTTGTAAGTCCTTCAGTTGCCACTGGGCTCTTGGTAGCTTTCCTGGTTCTTTGGTTTAGTTATTCAGTCCAATCTTGGCAAGGTGTTGGAGGTGGCTTACACTTTCCACTGAAAGGAGTGGTTAAAGGAGTATGAGTTATATATATATATATATATATATATATATATATATATATATATATAAGACTCACCTTTTCTCTCAGCACTTTCTCACTTGTTCTTCTGCTGATTCGGTGTGATTGTTTTATTTTGTTTGTGTGATTGTTTAACTTTCTGTTCAATTTTGTGGGATTGATTATTTTCTGTTCATCTTCTGCGATGTAGTTATTTTTTGTTTATTTTTTCTGTGTGTTTGTTATCTTTAATGTAAAGCGACCTTGGGTTTGTGAAAGGCGCTATATAAGTATAACTTATTATTATTAATCTGACCAGTCAAACCAGCTGCTGACTCACAATCAGAGCCATAACAAGTAAGTTCATGGTGCCTCACATTAGAATGTTTAAGCAATATGGCACAAGTGAGAGTGGTGTTACATTCTTGATAATATGGGTGAGCAAGAACAACATCTGGTTATATGGACTGTAATCTGCTAGATGTGAACATTTAAATGGAACAGCAATTGGGCTGCAAATGATGACGTTTCTCAAGTCCATAAGAATGGAAGTACAGAGAAGAGCACAAATTGAAAAAGCAATCAATAGCTGATCTGTTGCGGCACAGTTTGTGTTAGTCATGCTCTAGTCCTTCATCAGTGCAAAAACAGATTTTTATTTATAACAAGTTGTATTTTATCAAGTGTAACCCACATACTACAACTCTTATATTGATACTTTTACCCTTTATTACATAATAAAAAACTGATTTTTATTCATAACTTCAATAGCATGTAAAGTATTCAGCATATTAATAACTTCAATAGCCTTTAAAATATGCATAAGATTGCTCCAAAGCAAGCTGTATTTTATCAAGTGTAACCCACATTACATACTACAACTCTTATACTGACACTTTTACCCTTTATTACATAATAAAAAACACATTTTTATTCAAAACTTCAATAGCATTTTAAGTATTCAGCATATTAATAATTTCAATAGCTTTTAAGATATTCATCTAACTGCTCCAAAACATGTTGTGTAACCCACATTATATACTACAACTCTTATACTGACACTTTTACCCTTTATTACATAATAAAAAACAGATTTTTATTAATAACTTTAATAGCATTTAAAGTATTCAGCATATTAATAAGTTCAATAGCCTTTAAAATATTCATCAAATTGCTCCAAAACAAGTTGTATTTTATCAATTGTAACCCACATTACATACTACAACTCTTATACTGACACTTTTACCCTTTATTACATAATAAAAACAGATTTTTATTCATAATTGTAATAGCATTTAAAGTATTCAGCATATGGATAACCTCAATAGCCTTTAAAATATGCATTAAATTGCTCCAAAACAAGTTTTATTTTATCAATCGCTCACCTGCGATTCCAGTTCGCGATAGATCGTGTAGTGTGAAACCCCCTATCACCGATCAATCGTGTAGTGTGAAATACACACTGACTGAAAAGACTCCCGAGTGAAAGAGATTCAGTCGTGTAGTGTGAACTGTACAGCGACCCGGGAAATTAGAAAGTCGTGTAGTGTGAACTTGGCATTATCCAAATTTTACCTGAAACTAAAGCAGCACAGTTATGGACTGGTGTTGGGTAGTTTTACATGGGTTACATCCCTAGTTTTAGCAGCAGTGGCTATGATACTTGGCTTAAACCATGGCATTTTTGTACTTATTTGTGGACAGGTGGGGGACAGGGGAGAAATATGCACCATAAAAAAATAAAGGCTTTTAAAATTATTACATCAAACCTGGTGGTATTAATAATTTGCTTCTTAATTTCCATACATTGGTGTAACATTTATGTTTGAGTGTCTGTCTCCTAAAGCAGTATGTTCAGGCAGTTTAATTTCTATATCTATACTTTTATTTGGATCTGTATATCATCCATTTCTATTTATCTCGCAATTTATCAAAATGCCATGCAACATTCTGTTCTAAAAGCATCTACTGCTAGGAAAGGTTGGCTGTAAAAGTTTTAAATGTTTATAATGTTAACACTTTGCTTAATACAAACCTCATTTTCAGAATAGTTGGGACTTTTTTTAGTATCAGTGGCTCTTTATTTGGATTTCAACATCATGTTTCTTACACACTTTGGTTACATTCATGAAAGGACAGGTAGTTACTGGTTACACAAGTTCAAGTCTTTAATGTCAAACACAGTCATGGACAATTTTGTATCTCCAATTCACCTCACTTGCATGTCTTGGACTGTGGGGGGTAACCGGAGCTCCCGGAGAAAACCCATGCAGATACAGGGAGAACACCAGTGCTACCCACTGAGCCACTGTGCCGTCCAAGTAATGGCAAGTAAGCATTTTAGTTTTATATCAGAGCCCACTTTATTAAAAGCTAAGCAATGTGATATTTATGGTAAAACACAGTAAATAATACAGTAGGTGGAAAAAATGTTTGTTTTCATTTATTATAATGTCCTTCATCTGTATATGTAGTGACGATCTGAGTTTTATTATAAATGTATAAACAAATCATTGTGTGGATAACTTTGTAAAATGTTTCTATTTTGCTAATATAATATTTCATTTTTGTGTATTGACCCACTCTTAACAAAATAACTTTATATTGTTATTGCCAGAAATATTGTGTCATTTAAAGTAGTATAAATAAAGTTCTTTATTTATGCATTAATTCATCTACCATAACATCCAAAACATCTCAAATGGATTTTAAAAACACTGGGCACAAGGTGGAACAGGGTGCTAATCCATCATGGGTTTTAACATGTTTAGAGTTCAACTAGACAGGCAAGACTATTTTTTTGCTAGACAGGAAGGGCCCACCTACTGTGTAGCTCAGCAAGGGGGAACAGACTACAGCATCATGCTCACCTATGCCACTAACTGCTGACAGGGGGGCATGAGAGCACAGTGCCAGTCACTGTAACCGTCAGTCTCTGCACCCCATCAAGTCTTAATTTGCTTTAGGTGGAGGAGCATCTTTATAATCGCAGCTTCTGTGTTAAAGGGTTGCTGCCAACTGCTTATGTGATGCTGGGCACCTCCCAGTTTTTCTGCTGGCACAATCTTTATCTTCCTGTTAGGGAATTAAGCTGATGATGCAGTGACAACATCTTGGCAACTTTAACTGCAAGCCTCACAGTTGTATTCACATTGGACACCAGAACAGACACGTATGTGTTCTCCTTTGGAAGCTAACTGGATGCTTGTAACAATCATAATTAATTTGAAAAGAATTTACTTGTATTTTATTGGTTTAAAGCCACCACTTCTTATGAGGTTGTCCAGAATTTTATTGTGGAACGTCCAGCCCTGAAATGCTAGTTAATTACTAAGCTTTAATAACTGTTCAAGCTGTCAACATGCTAACAGCTGTCAACAAAAAACAATATACAGCTCTGTCAGCTCACCACCCTTTCATTTTGAAGAGTAGGAAAGATGAATTTCATGTCTTTGTATTGAAGTATCACAAGTAGACTCTACATGTGGTAAGTAGAACATTTATTAATAATTAAGTTTTATATAGTTGCATTACAATTATATCAGTTAGGGGTTTTAATGTTGTGTGCTGTAGACACTAGGGTTGCCAACTTTCAGAACTTGAAATAAGGAACACCCTGGGCTGACGGGTTGGCAGAAGGCATAAATTGGGGGTTGCTTTGGCGGGTGTTTACCTGAACAGGAGCGGGGGTAGGCGGTTAGGGTTGCACTATAATAAATATTACGGGTCTTACACCGTCATAGGGACATTAACAAAATTTTTAATTTAGGCTGTTTAACATATATTATTGTCATTCTTTAATAAATCAGATAAATAAATCAATAAATAATAAATCAGAACCATATTTTAGGCAAAACAACATGGATGAAGAACATCATGTAACATTTTTTCTCAATAGTGCAAACAACATTTTTACATAATCCATCTTCACACGTGCATGTACTCCTTCAAGAATTCTTTAAATGTGAAAAACAGCTATTTCACTTAAAAAAAATAAAATAAAACAGACCTGGTATAAATGAAATCTCACACTTTTCCATAAATACTTAGGTTTTTTTTTAGTCTTGTTAAGTTTATGTATTACAGTGGGCACTTTGGAATAAACTCAACTGTGTGGCATCTTTTGCTGGCATGTTACTTTTTTGTATTATATTTTGTTAGAATTTCATATCACATGTACACTGTCAATTTGATATTTTCTTTCACAAAGTAGTTTAAACTAGTTTAAGTAATTTTAGTTAACCAAACTAGATTTCTTCCTCCTAGGGTAATTTTTGCTGTAGTTCAGCTTCTTCCAGTGTTCTCAGTCTAATCTGCAGCATTTCTCTTCCGTTGATAAAAATACGGAATAAAGCACATCTCATATCAGTTCAATACGGAACACGACGTTTAGTTTCCTAGTAGACAACCCTAGTAGGCACTATCCTGACTTACCCACAGTCATTCTCTCTCTTTGTGGGGGTCTGATGTTCTTCTGTTTGGGTGTGGTCACCCTATTTGTGCTTATGGAAATATACAGTAGCATATTAGGCACGGCACATATACTGTAGCTCTGAATTAAAATGCAAACCGTCTCATACTGTATTGTATTATGCAAAGGAAAAGCAAAGGGGGCGAAAAATAATGACAGCTATTTGGAACCACCATGACCCTGATTGTGACAAAATTATAAACAAATGGAGGATCTCCTGTATAATTTCACAGAGTTTTTCTTCCTTGAACGACCAAATGACTTGCAAACAACAGAATATTCTTATTTACAGTCAGAAGTGGAAAGTAACGAATTACATTTACCCGCGTTACTGTAATTGAGTAGTTTTTTTGTGTACTTGTACTTTTTAAAGTAGATTTTACAGCCTGTAATTTTACTTTTACTTAAGTATGTTTTGTATTAAGAATTGTAATTCGCTACATTTTAAATAACATCCGTTACTGAGTAAAAAAAAAACAACGCAAAAGAAATTGCGTCTGGGAAACTGCTGCAAGGAATTCTGCGATGGGGAGTCGGATCTTTTGGCTCGGTTTCTTTTAAAGAGCCGTATATATATTGTGGCGCCGGCGAGTAGGAAGGATAGCGTCAGGGCCGCAAGTGAGCTGCCTTTGGCAGTTCATTCAGTGGTTTAGGGACAGACACCCATTCGGACAGACACCCATTCGGACAGACACCCATTCATACACACATACATTCATACAACAGACAAACATATAAGCTACTTACCCAACCCTCACCGCAGCCACCCCACTCCCAACAACGGGATACACGGCTACGGTGAGCTTAGACACCACTGCTGCAAGGCTTTCTGGGTAAAGCCCGTGCCGACCCCCCAGTGGCGACGCTACAATATAAAACGACTCCCAGAAGCACGACTCGGTTCCTTTGTTTCATTTTAAAGGGCCATTCAATAGAATCGAATAATTCTATGACATTTCACTAGTGGTTAAACAGTTTGAAAAAGTTTTATTGGACTAAAATGACACATTACGCATCCCTAAATGTTTTAAATGTTGTATCAACATGTTTTTTTTCTATTATATTTTAATTAAAGACAACTATTGTGAGATTTATATCCAATTGTCCTGTTTGCATTACACAGAAGAGACACACTCTCCTGCTAAAAAAGTAACTAAGTAACGTACATTTTAACTAAGTACATTTTAAACGAGTTACTTTTTACTTGAGTAGATTTTTAGACTAGTAACTTTACTAGTACTTAAGTAAAAATTTATTAAAGTAATAGTACTTTTACTTGAGTACAATATTTTAGTACTTTTTCCACCTCTGTTTACAGTAAACTGAAACTCCTGTTGCTTTAACGGAAAGAAAACTTCTAGGCTAGTGATGAAGCACAGTGTAGATGATTCAAAGAATCGAACAAAAAGATTCATTTCTTATTGTCGTGACTCGCGCATAAACGTCATCATTACGGAAGCGTCAACCGGGCAAAGACCAAATACTTCCACTGCTGTGCTACATAGTATGTGAGTGTAGTGAGATAAAAACTGCTGATCTGTACTTTAGTGCCTCTTAGGCCCTTTTCACATTTCCGGGTTTGGAATGCGGAAGTAAAAAATAGCAGGGTAAACAGTGCAGCTTATCCGTACCGGTAAAATGGAGCAGCATAGCAAGTGCTACTGTAGCGGACCTTTTTGCTCTAAGAATAAAAGAAAACATCCACATTTAAGTTTTCACGACTTTCCCAAAAATGAACATTTATGCCTTAAATGGATTACTGCAATTAGGAGAGAAGAAGGTGCCAAATGTACTATTCTGCGTGGCAGTACGTATGTGTGTAGCCTGCACTTCAAGCCTGAGGAGGTGTATGTGAAAGAGGGAGGGAGCAGAGTTAGACTTGGGATCGGTTCCATCGCGATTTGCCTGGAATGATTTTGAGAGTCGGGAGTCGGAAGGATCGTCAGGCACCATACAAGAGGGCAAGTACTCGCCTCGGTTTTAACATTGAAGCCGCAACGGAAGAGAGAGACGAGCAGGAACCGGGAGCTGTGCTAAATGAGCCTATGGCTAATGTTATGGAGCACGATTACTGGCATCCTCCGTCTCCTGGTGAGTAACATTACAACTAAATATACCAATATAACAGTCTAAAGATACTATATTTATCTGAATAACAGTGTAAAGATGCAATACTTACCTGAATAACAGGCTAAAGAGTCTAGAATATAGCCTGAATGAATGTCCAGCACATAATTTGACTTCATTTTAGATATTTAATGTAAAAGAATATCGTAATGTAATGTGTTTACTGCTTTTGTCACAGGTGCAGTGGATGCTGCATCTACAAGGATACAGGAGCTGGAGCACAAGGTGATGGAGCTGGAGAATAAAATAAAGCAGATTCTGTTTCTGACAGACCAACCTAAGCTGAATCATTTCAATAATAATAACAACAATTCAATAACAGTCATTTTCAGGTTCAAGAATATTTCAGTTCAGATTCATGTATTTTTTCTAATTTACTTTGTACAAAACTTACATGCATAAACCTTTTCATCACTTTTCTCAACCACTCTCCCTCAAGCAAATATGGTTTCTCTATGGTTAGTTGTTCAGGTGTTATGGTTATTGTCTAGAGGATGTTTTTGTATGTTGATGTTGCTTCTGTTGAAACAACACTGAATATGGAAAAAATGTTTCATGAATTAAGATGATCATTTTAATGAATTTAAGTAATTCAAGTTTGCATACTTAATACTAAATATTTACTAATATAATAAATAAAATACATTTTAACCTGCTTTTACTCTGTGCCTTTTGTTTGATTGTCAATTCAGTTACGGTTATTAAAACTAATGCATTCTTTAGAACACAATATTAATGTTGTCTCAGTGAACATGTTTATTTTTGAAGTGCATTTAACGGTAAAATGTTTCTTTTTGTGCACTTAACTAACAAAAACAAATGTCTAAATATATTCTTAGTGCTGGTTTATGTACATTTTTTTAAGGCAAAATTCAAACAGAAATAAGAAAATTCAATATTTCAACAAACAAATTATGCAGAGACGCAGTGAACTCCATTACAGCGGCGCTTTGTTTACCCTGCTAAATGAAACCGGAAATACGTCATCGGGCTCTGTGACAAGGGCGTCTTTCTGGAGGACGTTGTACCCAGAGCGGTAGAGAGAACAGAGTGGCGACACTCCCATAGGGAACCGTTGGAAAGGGGGCGGGACATATTTTCTGTGCAGCTTCCGGGTTGTGGAGCTCTGTATAGTTCCAAACATCCCATAGAGCCCCATTCATTTCCACTACTTATCAAGCATTTTTAGCTGTTTGTTGCTTTGTTTTAAAAAAAATAATGAATTTGATGTCATTAATATACGTAATACTGTTATTATTTAGCATTTGCTCAGCACTAAATGTTACATGTTTATCTTAATTAATAGGTATAACTGAATTTAGCTTAGTCAGCTAAGCTAAATTATTGACACTAGAGTCTTTTCACCTAAAATTGATTAATTAAAAGTTGATTAATCAAGAGTCTTGTTACAGAAATGATAATAAAACATCAGAGCCATAATAAATCATGCTACTTTTACTTTCATTCTTAAGTACATTTGAAGGTAAATTTAGTTTAGTACTTTAGTGGAGGTAAAGAGTATTTTTACTTTTACTACTACTTTTACTGGAGTAATATGTTACCTTGGATATCTCTACTTCAACTCAACTACATGGTTTGTGTACCTTGTCCACCACTTACATTAGACAAAATGAACTAGTGCATATTAATTATGAATTAATTCATGTATTACATGTAGGAATAAATTATTACTTACTCATGAAATAAGACATGAATTAATGCTATTTCATGTACCTGCACTATAATGTTAAAGGTATTGGTACGGTAGTGTGTTTATGAATCTGTTCATTCAGTGCAGGTAAACCTTATGAATCCAGCCACATGACTTAGTGTTTAACCAAAATGATTATTATTATGAATCCTCAGGAAAGTGAAGGGAGATTAGTTTATGTAAAAAACAAAACATAAAAAACTGTCTAATCTCTGTACTGTATATTGTCTCTACTACTTAATGATATCGCATTATGTAATGTATGCTAATATAATGTACTGTGTGTTAACAAGAACGACCTATTAAGTCATTATAAACATCAATCTTCCACTTCATATACCAAATTGATATTAAAGCAGATGCAGTAAATGTAAACGCAGTTGAAAATACCCAGAAATTGTACAAATGTTTATTATTTAGCGTTTAATATTTCACTCACTGCTGCCTGTCCCATATGAGAACATGACAGCGCCGGGTTTGTTTGGAACTATTGGAGGGTTACATGAACCACGTGACCGCGTAGCGGCGAGATCAAGGAGTGTCGCAACTCTCTCTATCTACGGCTCTGGTTGTACCCAAGCCGTTTATTTATGTTTTTATTATTGACTCACTGACTACCGAGGCATGGAGGTAAGCTTCTCCCACAGTGCAGTTAACGCATTTATGTTCACTGTCTAATTTATTTATGCTTCTGTTTTACAGTGTGTTAAATTCTATACAATGGTTATTATCTGCAAAGGAAACAAACTGTAGTCCATGGGTGTGTTCGAAAAGCTAGTGTGCTGTATACATAGGCAGCATTTTACGTCATCCTGTGCGCGCTCCCGAGAAGGAGGCTGTTCGTTCGTAATCCTAGATGCCTTAAAATCCTACTTCGGTAAAGTTAGTTTTATATTCGACATTCGTTTAACATTCGCCATTCCGATCTATATAAATGGTTCAAAAAACACCTAACACCTATTTATTTTACGAATTCTTGCACAGATTAAAGTGGACAACATACTACAAAATTTATTTTATAATAATTTTAAGGTTAAATGTATTTATTTAAAGAAAGATTAAAATGAAACCGCTGATTAAGCGCCAAGTTCAGCTAAAGCGTTAGGGAGCGTCATCAAACTAACAGAAAAACGTAGGAAACATTTACTCTGCACTTATTACAGAGAAATAAATCCATTAAAGTCTTGTAATGTATTCATGGATTCATGTCAATCTATTTCTTATGAACACAAATTAATGTATCTCACAACTTACTGTTTTTATATGTCATTTATTTTAATGTAGAATTAAGATCAATAAATCCATGATATTTTGATATTGGAGACAAATAAATCTATTCAACTATGATATGATTTAATATAATAAACTCAAACTATTTTTAATATACACATATTAATGTCCCTCACATCCTACAAACCTTGTTTTTTAAATAATACTTTTATTTTTAATTTATTTTAATTTATACTTAAGATCAATGAATACATAATAAGTGTTTATAAGAGATACATCTATTAAACTCTTACATGATTTAATATAAGAAACCCAAACTATTTTTAATATACACATATTAATGTCCCTCACTACCTACAGAACTTGTTTTTAAAATAATACTTTTATTTTTATTTTATTTTTATTTATAGTTTATATCAATGAATACGTAATAAGTGTGTATAAGAGATAAATCTATTAAACTCTGATATGATGTAATATAATAAACCCAAACTATTTTTTAAAGAATAGCCCTCACGCCGATAGTTACTAAGTGCTTTGAAAGACTGGTTATGACCCACATCAAAGCCACCATCGACATCACTGTGGACCCACACCAGTACGCATACAGACAGAACCGCTCCACAGAAGATGCCATTTCTTCTGTGGTCCACACTGCACTCACCCACCTGGAGCAGAAGGATTCTTATGTCCGTTTGCTCTTTGTGGACTTTACATCTGCTTTCAACACCATGATTCCCCAGACCCTAACAAACAAACTCTTCTCACTTGGACTGAGCATTTCCCTTTGCAACTGGGTCTTGGACTTCCTGACCAACAGGCCGCAGTCGGTGAAGATCCATGACATCTCCTCCTCCACCACTATCCTCAGCACTGGCTCCCCTCAGGGCTGCGTGTTGAGCCCCCTCCTGTTCACACTGCTCACATATGACTGCTCACCTCTCCATCCGGGCTGTCATATTGTGAAGTTTGCGGACGACACAGCAGTGGTTGGAAACATCACAAACAATGATGAGTCCAACTACAGACAGGAGGTGGAACACCTGGAGGACTGGTGCAGAAAGAACAACCTCTGCATCAACACGAAGGAGATGATCGTGGACTTCAGAAGGAGCAGACACGCCCACCTCCCCCTGCACGTCGGAGGATCTGAGGTGGAAGTGGTCTCCAGCTACAGGTACTTAGGTGTGCACCTGAGTAACAACCTCACCTGGAGCAACAACACTTCCTGTCTGGTCAAGAAGGCACATCAGCGGCTCTACTTCCTCAGGCGGCTGAGGCGAGCCGGACTCGGGAGCTCAGTCCTCACCTCCTTCTACAGATGTGTGGTGGAGAGCGTCCTGTGCTCCAGCATCAACGTGTGGCATGGAAGCTGCTCGGCTGCAGACAGGAAAGCTCTGCAGAGAGTGGTGAAGGCGGCACAGAGGACGGTCGGAGTCAGCCTCCCCACCACCACCGACATCTACACCTCCAGATGCAGGAAAAGGGCCACCTGCATCATGAAGGACCCCACTCACCCAGCACACTCACTTTTTGTCCCGCTCCCCTCATGCAGGAGGCTGCGGAGCATTAAGTGTAGAACAACAAGACTGAGAAACAGCTTCATTCCCGAAGCTGTAAGACTCTCAAACTCCACCTCGCCAAACACTCTGCACTGACACTTTCAGAGTACACTTGGACACCTTACATTTACGCACAATAAGACACTGTCTTTGCACCTTGCACTTGGTCACTTTATTATGCTGCTACTCAGTTCTACTACCCATGCTTATAAGTTAAATGCACTCTTATTCATGTTGCTGCTACATTTCTACATTTCTACATTTTTACATTTCTACATTTTTACATTGCTACATTTACTTCTACTTTTTATATTTGTAAATATTTTTCATACTATGATTATTCTTTTGTATTGTATATATTAGATATGTTATTGGGTGTAACTGGGACCTTGGGTCATAATTTCATTCCACCTCATGTACCACATGTGATGTGAATGACAATAAACCCTCCTTGATCCTTGATCCTTGATCCTTGAAATACACATATTAATGTCCCTCACAACCTACAAACCTTGTTTTATAGATACTGCTCATATTTTTATTTAATTTTAATTTATAGTTAAAATCCATAATAATAAATCCATAATCAGTGTGTATAAGAGTTAAATTTATTAAACTCTGATATAATTTAAAATAATAAAGTCAAACTATTTTTATTAATTACATATTAATGTCTCTCACATCCTACAAACCTTGTTTTATAGATACTGTTTTTATTGTTATTTTATTTTAATTTATAGTCATGATCAAAATATCCATAATACTTTTATACTGGAAATAAATAAATCTTATGAACAATGTTCGTAGGATGTGAGGGACATTAATATGTGTATATAAAAAATAGTTTTACTTTATTATAGTAGATTATTTCAGAGTTTAATAGATTTATCTCTGATATACTATTATTATGTATTTACAGATATTAACTTTAATTTAAAATAAATTAAAAATAAAAGCAGTAATTACAAAACAAGGTTTGTAGGATATAAGGGACATTAATATGTGTTTTTAAAAAATAGTTTTATTTTATTATATTAAATCAAATCTGAGTTTAATAGATTTATCTATGATATACACTTATTATGGTTTTTTTATTATGGATTTGAACCATAAAATAAAATAAAATCTAAATGAAAGAAGTATCTACAAAACAACTGTTGTAGGATGTTATGGACATTAATATGTGTATATAAAAAATAGTGTGGGTTAATTATATTAAATTATATCAGAACTTAATAGATTTATCTTATTTTGGATTTAATGATCTTAACTATAAATTAAAATTAAAAAAATAAAAGCAGTATCTATAAAACAATGTTTGTAGGATGTGAGGGACACTAATATGTGTATATAAAAATAGTTTGGTTTTATTATATTAAATCTTATCAGAGTTTAATAAATGTATTTATTTCCAATATAAAGGTATTATGAATGTACTGATTTTACCTATAAATAAAAATAAAAATAAAAGCAGTAATTACAAAACAAGGTTTGTAGGTTGTGAGGAACATTAATATATTTATATTAAAAATAAATTGACTTCATTATATTAAATTATATTAGAGTTTAATAGATTTATTTGTGTCCAATGTAAAAGTATTGAGGATTCAATGGTCTGAAGTATAAATTAAAATAATAAAAAAATAAAAGCAGTATCTATAAACCAATGTTTTTAGAATGTGAGGGACATTAATATGTGTTTATCAAAAAAAGCTTGACTTTATTATATTAAATCATTTTAGAGTTTGATAGATTTATCTCTGATATACACATATTATGGATCCATTGATCTTAACTATAAATTTAAAAAAAATAAAAGCAGTATCTACAAAACAAGGTTTGTAGGATGTGAGGGACATTAATATGTGTATATTAAAAATAGTTTGGGTTTATTATATTAAATCATGTAAAAGTTTAATAGATTTATTTTGTCCCAATACAAAAGTATTATGGGTTTACTGATTTTAACTATAAATTAAAATAAATTAAAAATAAAAGTATTATTTAAAAAACAACTTTTGCAGGATGTGAGGGACATTAATATGTGTATATTAAAAATAGTTTGGGTTTATTATATTAAATGATATTAGAGTTTAATAGATTTATTTTGTCCCAATACAAAAGTATTATGGGTTTACTGATTTTAACTATAAATTAAAATAAATTAAAAATAAAAGTATTATTTAAAAAACAACTTTTGCAGGATGTGAGGGACATTAATATGTGTATATTAAAAATAGTTTGGGTTTATTATATTAAATGATATTAGAGTTTAATAGATTTATTTTGTCCCAATACAAAAGTATTATGGGTTTACTGATTTTAACTATAAATTAAAATAAATTAAAAATAAAAGTATAATTAAAAAAACAACTTTTGTAGTATGTGAGGGACATTAATATGTGTATATTAAAATTAGTTTGGGTTTATTATATTAAATGATATCAGAGTTTAATAGATTTCTTTAGTTCCAATATAAAAGTATTATGGGTTTACTGATTTTAACTATAAATTAAAATAAATTAAAAATAAAAGTATTATTTAAAAAACAACTTTTGCAGGATGTGAGGGACATTAATATGTGTATATTAAAAATAGTTTGGGTTTATTATATTAAATGATATTAGAGTTTAATAGATTTATTTTGTCCCAATACAAAAGTATTATGGGTTTACTGATTTTAACTATAAATTAAAATAAATTAAAAATAAAAGTATTATTTAAAAAAACAACTTTTGCAGGATGTGAGGGACATTAATATGTGTATATTAAAAATAGTTTGGGTTTATTATATTAAATGATATTAGAGTTTAATAGATTTATTTTGTCCCAATACAAAAGTATTATGGGTTTACTGATTTTAACTATAAATTAAAATAAATTAAAAATAAAAGTATAATTAAAAAAACAACTTTTGTAGTATGTGAGGGACATTAATATGTGTATATTAAAATTAGTTTGGGTTTATTATATTAAATGATATCAGAGTTTAATAGATTTCTTTAGTTCCAATATAAAAGTATTATGGGTTTACTGATTTTAACTATAAATTAAAATAAATTAAAAATAAAAGTATTATTTAAAAAACAACTTTTGTAGGATGTAAGGGACATTAATATGTGTATATTAAAAATAGTTTGGGTTTATTATATTCAATGTTATTAGAGTTTAATAGATTTCTTTAGTTCCAATATAAAAGTATTATGGGTTTACTGATTTTAACTATTAATTAAAATAAACTAAAAATAAAAGTATTATTTAAAAAACAACTTTTGTAGGTTGTGAGGGACATTAATATGTGTATTTTAAAAATAGTTTTGGTTTATTATATTAAATGATATCAGAGTTTAATAGATTTATTTAGTTCCAATATAAAAGTATTATAGATTCATTGATCCTAACTATAAATTAAAATAAAATAAAAATAAAAGTATTATTTACAAAAACAAGGTTTGTAGGTTGTGAGGGACATTAATATGTGTATATTAAAAATAGTTTGGGTTTATTATATTAAATCATGTAAAAGTTTAATAGATTTTTTAGTTCCAATTTGAAAGTATTATGGGTTTACTGATTTTAACTATGAATTAAAATAAATTAAAAATAAAAGTATTATTTAAAAAACAACTTTTGTAGGATGTGAGGGACATTAATATGTATATATTAAAAATAGTTTTGGTTTTTTATATTAAATGATATCAGAGTGTAATAGATTTATTTGTCTCCAATATCAAAATATCATGGATTTATTGATCTTAATTATAAATTAAAACAAAATAAAAATAAAGGTCTCATCTATAAAACAAGGTTTGTAAGTTGTGAGATACATTAATTTGTGTTCATAAAAAATAGATTGACATGAATCCATTAATACATTACAAGACTTTAATGGATTTATTTCTCTGTAATAAGTGCAGAGTAAATGTTTTCTACGTTTTTCTGTTAGTTTTATGACGCTCCCTAACACGTTAGCTGAACTTGGCGCTTAATCAGCGGTTTCATTTTAATCTTTCTTTAAATAAATACATTTAACCTCAACATTACTATAAAAAAAATTTTGTAGTATGTAGCCTACTTAAATCTGTGCAAGAATTCGTAAAATAAGTAGGTGTTAGGTGTTTTTTCAACCATTTATATAGATCGGAATGGCGAATGTTAAACGTATGTCGAATATAAAACTAACTTTACCGCAGTTAAAATCCACACTTCTGAGGTATCTTATTATTTCAATGTTATTTTGGCTCAAGAACGAGTGAGCATCGGACGCTGCCTTAGTGATCAACACAATCCCAGCATTCATGGCTGACGGGGCGGAGAAACGAATGGAGTTATTTTCAAACGTAAATAAAATATTACTGATTTTTAACTTGTATAAACTTGTACCGAGTGTTTTTATTTGCAAGTTCGGGCTTGTCAGGAAATTTAACCATTATCGGTACATGAAGGGAGATGTTATTGACGTTAGCGTTCTGTGCTACCTCAGTTTATTGGTTTTAATGGCGAGATGCTAAATGCTAAACGCGAAATGCTAAACCCGATGGAATCGCTATCTAAGTAGTGCGTTCGAATAACCTGCCTTATAAGTCACTGACTTATTAGAATCCTCTCTACTAAGTCAGCTGCCTATGTAGACAGTAAGACAGCAAGGCAGCTCCCTAGGTTTTCGAACACACC